>NW_007146888.1:0-750 GCF_000164805.1 Carlito syrichta
TCCAAGAAAGAAATAAAGGAAACACCCCATTTACAATAACTTCAAAAACACAAAACACTTAGGGATAAATTTGCCCAAGCAAAAGAAAGATCTGTCCACTGAAAACTATAAAATACTGATATAAAAAAGTAGAGGACACAAATAAATGGGGAAATATTTTATGTTAATAGATTGAAGTATTTAATATTTATTAATTTTAATATTGTCAAACTACCCAAAGTGCTGTTCAGATTCAGTGTAGTCCCTATCAAAATTCCAAAGATGTTGTTCACAGAAATAGGAGACAACATTGTAGAGTTCATGTGGAATCAAAAAAGACCCCAAATAGCCAAAGAAATCTTGAGTGATAAAAACAAAGTTAGATGTATCAGACTACCTCTTGCAAAGCTATAGTTGTAGTCAAACAGCATGTAATAGGATAAAGCCAGTACTGGGATTAAAATAGGTACATTGATCAAGGAAACAGAATAGAGAACTCAGAAATGAACCCATGCATTAACGGTCAGTTTATTTCTTTTACAAAAGTGGCAAGATCACACAATGGAAAAAGGACAGTCTCTTCCTTTGGTATGGTGCTGGGAAACTAGATATGTAGAAGAATGAAATGGACTCTTACCCCATATACAAAAATCAACTCAAAATCGTTGGAAGACTTAACCGTAAGATCCCAAACTGCAAAACTACTAGAAGACATAGAGGGAAATCTCCATGACATTGGTCTGAATAGTGATTTTTTTTAGACTTGATACC
>NW_007146889.1:0-729 GCF_000164805.1 Carlito syrichta
TTGTAGGCTAAGGGAGAGGTCACACGCATGAGTGTCAGCAGGGTCCAAGGGTGCACACACGAATGTTGACTGGAACAAAGGACACATGTGAGGTTGTTGGCAGAGGTCAAAAACATGTGTGTGGGTGTCTGTGGAAGTCAAGTGCTCATGCATGGGTGTTGACCTAGGCCAAGGATGTGCACACAAGAGTCAGCAAAGTTCAAGGATGTGCAAGTAGGTGTCATCCTAGGTTGAAGGCACATGCATAAGGCAGAGCAGAAGCCAAGGGCATGCCCATGGGTGTTGACGAAGGCTAAGGGCATGTGTGCAAGTATCTCAGAGGTCGAGATGTTGTCTAGGTGTTGTCCTAGGCCAAGGGCAAGCAAGTGTGTGTTGGCGGAGGACAAGGACATGTGTGCGTGCTTTCAGCCAAGGCAGAAGGCATGCATGCGAGTGTTGTTGAGGTCGAGGGTGCACAAGCAGGTGTCATCAGAGGCTGATGGCACACAGATGTTTTTCAGCGGAGGCCAAGGGCATGCGTGCCTTTACCATCCGAGTCTGAGGTCATGTGCATGAGTGCTGTCAGAGGTTGAGACTGTGCACGGGTGTTGTTCAAAGTCGAGGACATGCAAGCAAGTGTCAGCAGACTCAGAGGGCTGAGGCCAAGGGCATGCATATAAGTGTCGGTGAAGGGGAAGGGTGCAACTGTGGGTATTGTCCAAGACATATGGTGCATGCGCAAGCGTCATC
>NW_007146890.1:0-5027 GCF_000164805.1 Carlito syrichta
AGCTCTACCAGTAAATGTCAAATGCTCATATCACACAATATGACAGCCTCCTGCTTGGCCAGCCTTGACTAACTTTTTCTCCCACTCAGAGCCTCAACCCAGCAATACTACTGCCTGCTAATAACCTGGAAACACCAGTTCATGACTGCAAGACATACTGAACATCTCTCAAGCCAGTGTACCTGATCTTTGGGACATTCCCTTAAGCCAGACTGATGCTGACCTGTTCATGAATGGCAGCAGTCTGGTAATAGGGGGAGTACACAAGACTGGTGCAGCAGTAACCACAGCTCATGACATAATCTGACCATAGTCTTTGCCCAATGGTACATCAGCTCAAAAGGCTGAGTTAATTGTTTTAACTCAGGCCCTGTGCTGGGGAATAGGAAAATGGGTAAACATCTTTATTGATAGCTGGTATGCCTTTGCTACACTCCATGTACATGCCATGATCTACAAGGAACGGGGACTCCTTATTGTGGTGGGCAAGACTATAAAAAAAGGAAGAAATCTTAGCCCTTTTGAAGGCTATATGGCTCCCTAAAGAGTTAGTCATCATTCATTGCAGGGGACACCAAAAGTTAGAGACCCCAGAAGCAACTGGAAATTGTTTGACAGACCAGGCAGCTTGAGAGATAGCAGAGCTTCTGCTCAAGCCTCTAACTATCCTGCTAGCTAAACATTTTCCAGTTCCTTCTCTCCCACAGCAGCACAACTACACCCAAAGAGAAGAAGAAGAAGTGGACCTGGCAGGAGCTCACAAAAGGTCTGACAGCTGGTGGATTAAAGACTCTAGAATTGTTTTGCCTCTAGCCCTTGCATATACATTAGTAAAATGACTTCATTCCACCACCCATTTGGGAGGTACCAGAATGACTGAGCTTTCAAATTGCTTTTATCATATTAATAATTTAAAAAGCCAGACCTCCTCAGCAGCCAAAATATTCCCTGCTTGTGCCCACATCAACCCAAAAGGAGGGATGAAGTCTTCAAAAAGAATAAGGACTCATGAACTAAGCACAGTCAAAAAATGGGAAATAGACTTTACAAAAAATAAAATCCCCTCAGATGGGCTGCAACTACCTAATGGTGTTTGTAAATACTTTTTCTGGATGAGTAGAACTTTTCCCACAAAAAATAAAACCACACTTATGGTTGCAAGGTTTTTGTTAAATGAAATAATTTCTAGGTTTGGGCTCCCCCTCTCTATTGGCTCTGATAACTCTCCTGTCTTTGCTTCGTCCATAGTTCAGCAAGCTAGTAAAGCACTAACACTGACTAAAAATTACATTGCACTAACTGACCTTAAAGCTCTGGACAGGTAAAATACATGAACCGAACTCTAAAAATCACTTAAACTAAATTAATAATAAAAACAGGTGAAAAAGGGGTAAGTCTTTTGACTTTGGCCCTTCTCCAGGCCCAATGCACCTCATACAAGGCTGGGTTTACCCCATATAAAATCATGTTTGGGAGACCCCCTCCTCTGTTCCCCCAGCTATACGATCCCATTCTTGAATAAATTACTAATCAAACTCTGTTAAAGTATCTCCAGTCCCTCCAACAGGTCCAGGCTGCTGTCCACTCAGATGTCCATGCTGTCTTGCTGACTCCATCTTTCATGCCTTGTCATCCATTCCACCCCGGGGACTTGGCCTTTGACAAAAAGTTCCAGAAAAAATGACTGACCCGTGTCTGGAAGGAACCCTTCATCATCATCATCACCACACCAATGACACTCAAGGTTGAAGGAATACCAGCTTGGATTCATCACTCATGAATCAAAAAACCAAAGAAAGTGACGTTGCTCCACCAACCTGCTCAGCCAGCTGGACAACAGACAAGATCCCTGAAAACTATCTCAAAATCACCTTCCAAGACCACTGTCCTGCTTCAACCCCACCACGGTCTGACCAACCAATGCAGAGCTGAAACATGAGATTCCAACTGCCCCAAATAGACTATTTTACTGGTTAATAATTCACTGAATGTATTGTTATCACCCCTTAACCTTCACCTTATTCATCCTAATTACCCTAGCTTTAGGCACAGCATTGACAGCCACAGACTAGACATGTGGTGAAAATCCCTGTTAATGCTATCTTATCTCCTATACATAGAATATGTTACCGCACTACTATGCTCACAATAAATTTAACTTGGTTTGTTTTACTTGGAGAGTCTAAAGACACCCTGTACTCTTTCTCCCTAACCTCTTTCACAACAGGAAAGGTCCTAGCTATCCAAAAATGAACCTATGGCTCACCTCCAGTCAGTTTAAGGTAAACCTTCCTGATCTGCTACAAATAGAAAAAAATATCTATCTGGAAGTCTGTACAGTAGACAAAACCTTTACTATACTGAATGATGTACACAGTGGGCAACCCCCAATTATGTAAAGGACATAGACTTTTACCCCTGCCCTACTAACCCCACTGACTGAATACGTAATCAGGAAAATGTCTTCTTTTTCCCAGAGTGAATATGCATCACCACTGCAACTTGCAGTGGGAGGCCTAATGACACATCTGAAATCACTCTTTGGACAAATGCTGACCCAGAACAGCCTATATACATAAAGGTTACTAATCCTCTCCATTATTCCTGGAGTACAAAAAATACTTGGGGTAAACAACTTTACATGAATGGCTATGACTGTGGTGTCTTATTCATAGCTAACTGCACACATTTGCTGACAAAACCATGGCTAAAACAATAGGACCATTGACAGAGCTGAAGAATCCCTCGTTCGGTTACCACCAGATTCCACCTCAGCCTCTGCCTTCTGCCAACCAAGCAACACCCCAGGTTCACCTCAAAAGAACCAGAGTTCATCTCGATTGCTTCTAAACCTGGCCTGCCAGTCCCCTAGTATTTTTCCTATGTTAACTAATATACACCATCTGCTAAATACCACTATGCCCCAGTTGGCCTCAGAGTTCTGGCTTTGCTTAAAGATAAAACCCCCCTTACTATATGGGCCTAGGAGTTGAAACTTCTATCATCAGCAATGCAGACAGAAGTAAATGCTCTCTGAAAATCACTCACATTACTCTAGGTGATGTAACTGGTAAAGCCTCCTGCCATGTAACTCCAAGCTTAAATCTAACAACTTCTTCATTCTCTGATATTTGTAACTTATCCCTCATCCTAACCATGGCCGAATCCATGGCCTATGAGTCCCCTGCCAATACCTGGTTAGCTAGTTTTACAAGTCTTACAAAATGTGCTACTACCAAAAAGTTAATCAATCAGTCTACCCTATATATTACTGTTCATGTGCTACCTCAGGTTTATGCTTATAGCAGTCCTGAAGAAGCCTTTCTATTCAATCCCCTGGTCTTCCAATTGCTCATTCAAAATGCACTGTTCCCTTGCTAGTACCTGTCTCAGTCAGGCTAAGTATAACTGAAATGGCTGCAATCGGCACTGCCACTCTAGTTCATGGAGAACTAGGTCTATCTACCTTAAACAAGAAATAAATGCTGAACTAGGATACCTACAGTTTGCCATGAACCAACTCCATGACCAGGTAGAATCCCTGGGTGAAGTTGTCCTCCAAAATCGTAGAGGCCTAGACTTACTTTTCCTATCCCAAGGAGGACTCTGTGTAGCCCTTGGTGAAGCTTGTTACTTCTATGCCAACAAATCAGGGATTTTTAAAAACACCCTCCAGAGAGTCTGAGAAAATTTGGACAAATGAAAAAGTAAAGGGAAAATAATCCAATGTAATACTATAAGAAAATGACTGACAGTAGTGGGAAACTATGGTGGGGGGAGGGAGATGGGATTAACGGTAGCAAACATCTGTCTGGGGATGGGGAAACACCTCTTATAAACAGGGTGCCTGAATGAAACGCATTTGTATACCTAACCCTTAACTGTACCCCACACTATCATAATAAAAATATTATAAATAAAAAATAATATTAATAAATCCTGGTTCCAATCCTTGTTTGATTGGAACCCATGTCTAACAACTCCTATTATTGGTCTCGTTGGAGCCCTCTTACTTCTTCTCCTTGGTTTGCTCATAGGGCCCTGCATAATAAATTGATTTATTCATTTTATCAAACAATGAATCAGCTCTGTAAAGCTCATGTATATGAGAACCCACTACAATGGTATACCCATGACTGATTAGTCAACGCATTGACTCATGAACGGAAAAAAGAGGGGCATGAAATATCTATCTGCAAAATCTATAATAGCCTGTGATGGCTATTAAAGGACTCATAATTTTACTTTCAGTGTGTTGGTGTCTCCTTTCTAACAATCTGGCTGTAATAAAGCTAGAAATAAAGCTCACAATAAATGTAATGCACTCGAATCATCCTGAAACCAACTCCTGCCCCCGCCAGTCTCCATGGAAAAATTGTCTTCCATGAAACATCCCTGATGCCAAAAATATTGGGGCCACTGTTTTGGATGACACATAGCAGTCTCATACTTCACAACAATCTGTGCACAAGAAGATTGACTGGTCAGGCAGTTTCTCAACAGGGCAGGGGCCAGGTCCCTCCACAGACTCCTCTTCTGAGCAATAAAGTCACACATTTGACTCACTATAGGACAATTCCAAGGGCGTCCTCAGCTCCCCAGGCCCCACAGGGAGTCCTGCCTTCCTTTTCAAATCTTCCCCTTCTAACATTTTGTCAGCTCAGTGCCTGGTGCTGTGACCCTCAGCCTAACCCTCTGCTTTGATTCCCCACTTCCCCTCATGCCCATGATGAGCTGGCTTCCTCTCCTGTCCCACCTCCCACTCCCTCATCTTTTCCTAGCTGTCTTCTGCACCAACTCTCCTGCAACACCCAGTAGCAACTTACTCTGCCTCCCCTGTCCAGCCTTGGTCACCTCTCATCCCCAGTCAGATCTCCATGCTGCAACCAAAATGGTCCCACAGTCTTGCAGAACTGCCACTGTCTTTCCAATGTGACATGCTGGTTCACAGCTCTGGACTTCTAGTAAAACTGCACCCTCTCTCTAGAATGACTTCTTATTTCATTGCATCATTCCCCCAGACCCAC
>NW_007146891.1:0-782 GCF_000164805.1 Carlito syrichta
ACACCCAGTAGCAACTTACTCTGCCTCCCCTGTCCAGCCTTGGTCACCTCTCATCCCCAGTCAGATCTCCATGCTGCAACCAAAATGGTCCCACAGTCTTGCAGAACTGCCACTGTCTTTCCAATGTGACATGCTGGTTCACAGCTCTGGACTTCTAGTAAAACTGCACCCTCTCTCTAGAATGACTTCTTATTTCATTGCATCATTCCCCCAGACCCACCTTCCTCATCTTTCAAATTACTGTTCAGTCTCTGTCTCCTTCTTGAGGCCTTCTTTCCCTTCTCCCCCAAAGTCTTCCCATCAACACATCTTGGTGGGAAATACATAGCACCTCATATCACAACTCTCTGGGCGCAATGCTGAAAAGCATAGATTCTGCTTACCTGCGTTGTCCCTGCTATTTCTTTTTATTTTATTTTATTTTTTTCTTGAGTTGGAGTCTCACTCTGTCACCAAGACTGGAGGGCAGTGGCCAATCCCGGCCACTGCAGCCTTGACCTACTGGGCTCCAGCGATCCTTCCACCTCAGCCTTCCAAGTAGCCAGAATTACAGGCATGCACTACCATGCCCAGCTGATTTTTTGATTTATTGTAGAGATGAGGTCTCGCTGCCCAGGTGAGTCTCGAACCTGCGGGCTCAGGCAATCCACTCACCTCAACCTATCAAAGGCACGGGATTACAGGCTGAGCCACTGAGCCCAGCTGTCCCTGCCATTTCTAAAGTCTGAGTAGGGTAGATCCTGGAGGCTCCAGCTCTCAGACCTTAAATGTGAAGGACTTAA
>NW_007146892.1:0-1085 GCF_000164805.1 Carlito syrichta
TGCTGATTTTGTCCTGATGATCTGTCTAGGGTTGTGAGTGGGGTATTGAAGGCCCCAGCTATGATGTGTTAGAATCAGTATCTTTTTTGAGTTTACCTAGAAGCTGCTTTATGAAAGTTGGCATTCCTATGTTGGGTGCATCTATGTTTAAGATGGATATCTCTTGTTGATGGGTTGAACCTTTTTTCATTATGTAGTGGCCTTCTGTATCTTTTTGAATTTTGGATAGCTTATAGGGTATTTTGTCTGAGATTAAAATTGCAACTCCTCCTTTCGTTTGTATTCCGTTCATCTGAAAATTTGTTTCCCATCCTCTTACTTTGAGTCTGCAGAGTGTCCTTTCCAGTGAGGTGTGTCTCTTGAAGGCAATATAGTGTTGTCTGGTGATATTTTATCCATTTTGTCATTCTATGTCTTTTCAGTGGTGCATTTAGTCCATTCACATTCGGGCTAATTATTGAAATGTGAGAGTTGATCCCTATCATAAGGTTCTTACAGAGTTATTGTTGTTGTTGTTCCTGTTTGTTTGTTGTCTTTCTTTTGGTTTTAGGATCTGTTCATGTGTGTTTTAAATCTTTTTCCTGTACTCTTGTTAAGGAACTTTGTTGTTCTTTTTTTCATTTTTTCTGTGTTCAATACTTTCTTAAATGTTTCTTGCAGAGGTGGTCTGGTGGCAGTGTAAGTTCTTAGGGTTTGGCTATCTGGGAAAGATTTCAATTCTCTCTCACTGATGAAGCTTAGCTTGACTGGGTAGGTTATTCTCGGTTGCAATTGTTTGTCTTTTAGAACCTTGAAGATAGTGCTCCAAGTTCTTCTGTCCTGAAGGCTTTCTATAGATAAATCTGCTGCTATTCTAATTGGTCTTCCCTGGGTAGACTGACCTGTTTCTCTTGCTGCCTTTAGGATTTTTTCTTTTACACCTCCTTTGTTTAGGCAAATTATTATGTGTCTGGGAGTTGGTCTTCTCATTTGTTGTCTTGTAGGGGTTCTCTGAATCTCTTGTGTTTGAATTTTTTCATCACTGATGAGATGAGGGAAGTTTTCTTGAATGCTTTCATGAAATGTTTGTTCCAAGGTGGTCTCTG
>NW_007146893.1:0-897 GCF_000164805.1 Carlito syrichta
TACCATATGCTAGTCAGAAGCTGTTTCTCTCTCATTCATTCTTTCATTCATACTTCACACATTAACTATGCACTTACCATGTGCCAGATATTGATATAAAGATTCTATAACTGAGTGTAAAAACAGACAAGAAGTAACTACCCCTTTAATGTGTTAAGTGCAGTGTATGGAGGGGGGAGGCCTATGTGAGCATAGATGCAGAAAATGAGCTTCTTGGAGGGGAAGGAGCATTTGAACTTCATCAACTGATTTGGAGGAAACTGGGAAGGAGTTGAGGTTAGAGAGTCAGAGAAGAACATTTCAGTCAGAAGAACAAAATGCTGACTGGGGTATGGAGATGAGAGGGGTGTGGAAGACAGAAAGTATGCTACTTTTTTAGAACTATGATTTTATAATAGCTGAAGGTTAGCTTAAGGCAGGAAGTATGGGGGATAAGACTGGAAGGGACACACACTCACACACTCACACACATATTCAAAGGTGGACAAGTACAATAAAGGCTCATTTGGGGAGTATCTTTTGTACTGTAGCTTAGGCCATGACCCTTCCTTTGCCTCCATTCTATCTGAGATGTCTTCCCCTGGGAGATCACTTACAGTCCAGTTCCTGGGAGCTATAGGTGTCAGGAAACCTCCAGGTCTCCTGACTGACAGTAACCTGACAATGAGTGCCTTGGAGTACACCAGCCAGATCTTCATCATATCCTCTGCCTCTGGTGCACCTTCTTTTTCTAGGGCCATGACAAGGAGGTGAGCGATGCCTGTGGCTGCCTAATAGGTACCATAAGGCAGATGTTCAGACACAGGGCAAACTGGTGCTCAGCATTTATCTGATGTATTATCAAAATGAGCTCCTCTTTTTATCCACACCTCCCAGAAAGCCCAGTTAAGTCCTTGC
>NW_007146894.1:0-970 GCF_000164805.1 Carlito syrichta
TGATTTGGAGGAAACTGGGAAGGAGTTGATGTTAGAGAGTCAGAGAAGAGCATTTCAGTCAGAAGAACAAAATGCTGACTGGGGTATGGAGATGAGAGGGGTGTGGAAGAGAGAAAGTATGATACTTTTTTAGAACTATGATTTTATAATAGCTGAAGGTTAGCTTAAGGCAGGAAGTATGGGGGATAAGACTGGAAGGGACACACATATACACACTCACACACATATTCAAAGGTAGACAAGTACAATAAAGACTCATTTGGGGAGCATATTTTGTACTGGAGCTTAGGCCATGCCCCTTCCTTTGCCTCCATTCTATCTGAGATGTCTTCCCCTGGGAGATCACTTACAGTCCAGTTCCTGGGAGCTATAGGTGTCAGGAAACCTCCAGGTCTCCTGACTGACAGTAACCTGACAATGAGTGCCTTGGAGTACACCAGCCAGATCTTCGTCATATCCTCTGCCTCTGGTGCACCTTCTTTTTCTAGGGCCATGACAAGGAGGTGAGCGATGCCTGTGGCTGCCTAATAGGTACCATAAGGCAGATGTTCAGACACAGGGCAAACTGGTGCTCAGCATTTATCTGATGTCTTATCAAAATGAGCTCCTCTTCTTATCCACACCTCCCAGAAAGCCCAGTTAAGTCCTTGCCTTGAGACACCATAATGTTGGGGCCTAGGAGGCTGTAATGATAATAATATGCCAGTACTACTTCCTTTTCTCCGAACCTGAGAACACTCCTTCTACTTGATATGCTTCCACCCATTCTTATTCTCCTACTGGAGCAACAGAGGAATTTCCCAATAGCACCTACCTCACCTGCCCCCTGGAAAGGAAACATATGATTGGAGAGCTTGTTCTTGGTGATTCTCACAGCAGCTAGGATCCCTGCCACAGAAACAGAGACTGTGTCTGCAACAGAGTGAAGTGAGATCAACTTCTGGCCATGGGCCCCTAACTCCCAAGAGAA
>NW_007146895.1:0-681 GCF_000164805.1 Carlito syrichta
CACCAGCCAGATCTTCATCATATCCTCTGCCTCTGGTGCACCTTCTTTTTCTAGGGCCATGACAAGGAGGTGAGCGATGCCTGTGGCTGCCTAATAGGTACCATAAGGCAGATGTTCAGACACAGGGCAAACTGGTGCTCAGCATTTATCTGATGTATTATCAAAATGAGCTCCTCTTCTTATCCACACCTCCCAGAAAGCCCAGTTAAGTCCTTGCCTTGAGACACCATAATGTTGGGGCCTAGGAGGCTGTAATGATAATAATATGCCAGTACTACTTCCTTTTCTCCGAACCTGAGAACACTCCTTCTACTTGATATGCTTCCACCCATTCTTTTTCTCCTACTGGAGCAACAGAGGAATTTCCCAATAGCACCTACCTCACCTGCCCCCTGGAAAGGAAACATATGATTGGAGAGCTTGTTCTTGGTGATTCTCACAGCAGCTAGGATCCCTGCCACAGAAACAGAGACTGTGTCTGCAACAGAGTGAAGTGAGATCAACTTCTGGCCATGGGCCCCTAACTCCCAAGAGAAGATCCTTTTCAGAGTTCCTCACACCTAGAGCCTATGAAGGAACAAGCAAATTTCTTTAGCCCTTAAGCAAGATGGCATAAAGTTTTGGTATGAATTCACACCCTCTTTTGCAGATGCTTATTTTTTTTTTGAGAAACAGCTCCTG
>NW_007146896.1:0-721 GCF_000164805.1 Carlito syrichta
CCATTCTTTTTCTCCTACTGGAGTAACAGAGGAATTTCCCAATAGCACCTACCTCACCTGCCCCCTGGAAAGGAAACATATGATTGGAGAGCTTGTTCTTGGTGATTCTCACAGCAGCTAGGATCCCTGCCACAGAAACAGAGACTGTGTCTGCAACAGAGTGAAGTGAGATCAACTTCTGGCCATGGGCCCCTAACTCCCAAGAGAAGACCCTTTTCAGAGTTCCTCACACCTAGAGCCTATGAAGGAACAAGCAACTTTCTTTAGCCCTTAAGCAAGATGGCATAAAAGTTTTGGTATGAATTCACACCCTCTTTTGCAGATGCTTATTTTTTTTTTTGAGAAACAGCTCCTGGATTCTTAATTTGCCCTGTGAAATATTAGATAGCCAGGTGTTTCTACCACCATCATTCATTAAGAAAATGACAGGGATAAATATAACAGAAGACAAAAAGAAGTTTAAGCCTAATACAATGATTTTTTAAAGGGACAAATAGATAAAAACTTAAAAAATGAGAACACAACCTGGCCATGAGACACTAAATGACCATGTGGCCTGAGCTGCCCATTGTATCCGTGAAACCATAGGCTGGGTGTGTCTGGTAGCACACAATCATCAAATGACTTGGGTATATCTGGAAGGGACAAGTACGTTGCATGAGTAGGTGACTGAGACTCATTTGAGCTACTGCTTCATGAATTGCTCTCCCTCAATCTACAT
>NW_007146897.1:0-3795 GCF_000164805.1 Carlito syrichta
AGCACAGTCCATTTGACTATATCTGGGATCTTGTCATTTTATAAGTCATTTATTAACGTATTAAGTAAAGTTACCATAGAGCACAGTCTCTGACATCACACAGCTAGAGAGATGAAGAAACAAAGAAGAACTTACTCACAATTTAATCTGTCTGAGGACCCAAAGAAACAACAAAAAAACCCTAAGTTTGCTAAATGCTCCATTTCTGTAACTGAACAGGAAGAAACCCACATGAAATTAAATCTTAAAAATGTTTCTCTGGACCATCAAGAGAAAACATGACCTACCACAACAAAGGTAAAATATTTAATCAATCTTCAATATTAGTCTTCTAGGATGTGCAGTTGGAGAGCGGAGTCATATGAAAGATTAAGGAATATTTTTCATCCATATTATCAGAGCTCAGAGTCAGGATATAATATTTTAACATGAAATATGAAGACATTTTATTCAGGCATTGTTAACTTTTTAGGTTTTGATCAAAAAGTAACAGATCACTGTATTTACAGAAAATAAAATGTTGTATTTTGAGAGAAAGCTTAGTATGGCAGATATTTGTTTAGAAACCAGAGTTTATCCATGTAATTTTCTGCACTCATGTGTTCTCTCATATGCAGACCTTCTAATTTTACTGTCCTTTCTCTGTTTTTCTATTTCTCTCTGTGCAGATTTACCATCAACTCCAAAAAAGATTGCTGCTGAAATCCTGGCAATAACTTGCATTGTTCTGATGGCTTCTGTGTTAAAAACAATAGTTCTCATTTCCTGTAAGTATATTCTTGCATGATTGTTAAGAGTACTTACATTTTATTGATTGGCACGCATCTAAGCATTTCATCATATTAGGGAAAAGGGCTCTCATTTTGAAGTACATACTTAACCCAAAGTAAAATATTTACTCTGAGTTTTTCAAAACTATAACCATTGGAAAAAACCAGTTGTTTAAATCATACATATATGTAATTATACACACATATAATATTGCATTATTTTTATAGTACTTAAGACATGTTTCAAGGTTAAAACATGTTTAAAAATGCAAATTCATTTCTGAAAGTACTTATATAAAATACTGCAACAGATGATAACTATGGAGTTATCATAATAAGTTTGGAGTTTCAGGCTTTTTTTTTTTTTTTTTACAAAGATCTAATTATTTCATTACGTTTTCTAAAAGAATTAGTTGTATTTCAAATTTTTCAATTCTTAATGTGACATATTTTTAAGGCAAGACACTAAAATTATTATAAATTCTTTATGTATTAATTTTTAAATATTACTTTTATTTCTATAGTTAATGTAATACTGGAGCAGAATAATTTTTCTCTGATAGCAAGAACCCAGAAGGGAACATACTGATTTTCACATTTCTGGAATTAATATAGTTTACATTTTGTCTCTATTTTAAGGCACTCAAAATTATAACAGATTATAAGGGGGAAATAATAAAATTATTCTATAAATGCTAATAAATGAAAATTATAGAACACTTCTTTGTCTTCAACAATAAGCAGAAATACTCACTTGAGATTCCTCTGCTCTCCTTTTGTCTATTTACTCAAATTTTCTAGTGCCATAGTATGATAAGTAAGAATTAATTTTACTATCATAAAAGTAGTCCTTCCTCAATTTTTTGGAATAATTTGAGGTATGATTTGTACAGTTTCTTTGTGCATCTTATAAAATTCTGCTGTAAAAAATTTTAGCCATTCTAGTAGATGTGTAGAGACATCTCATTATTGTTTTAATTTGTATTTCCCTAATGATATATAATGATCCATTTATATGCTTGCCATCTGTATATTTTATATGATGAAGTTGGGTACACATGTTTTGCTCATTTTAAGTTATTTTTTTATTGTTTAGGAGTAACCATAATTTGTATATGTTGGATACAAATCTTTTACCATATATGTGCTTTGAAAAAAATTTCTCTCAGTCTGCCGGGTTATCTTTTCTTTCTGTTAACACTGTCTTTTGCCAACTAAAAGTGATTGATTTTAACTAAGTTCAATTTATTTTTTTCATTGAATGGCCTTTGCTCCCTGATTAAAGATCAGTTGTTTTCATTTGTGGGTGCTTCCTGTCTTATTACTTCTGATCATGAATTTCTCAGGATATATCTCACCTTTTTCATGAAGGAAAAATTTTAGGGTACTGAGTATCATGTGAGTTTTTTTGATGGTCATAACCTTTTGCAATGACTGCAAACTATTAAACTCATATTGCTTTTTGCTTGAAAGCATTATTTATTTTATAGAATAAAATAGACTCATATCAATTTATCTCTTTGCAATTAATTACATCTGTACTTTATATATATAAACTATATATATAATTGATGATTTACTTCCACTCAACATAATCTATTAATTTTATAGGATGAGGGGTTGGTTCACATGTTTTGCAAATTGAAAAACCTTACTGAGAGGTAGAAATTAATTTTTGAAAGAGGCTAAATCAAGTACAGTATGAGATGGTGAATTCGTTCTTTATACTGTCAAAATATTTTTCCCAAGCCTCAATTACTTCATATATTTTTTGTTTGTACAGTCCTACATTTTTCAATATCTGAATGCCCAGGCTGGAGTGCAGTGGCATGGTTATGGCCACCCTAGCGTCGACATGCTGGGTCTGATGATCCTTCAGCCTCAGCCTTCTAAGTAGGTGAACTACAGGTGTGCACTATCACACCCAGCTAATTTACCTTGTTTAATGTAGAGATGAGTTGCCTGTGCTGGTCTCAAACCTACGGACTCAGGCAGTCCACTAGGTTCGGCCTTCCTAATTAGGCCTCCAAGTCTGGCCTAATTTATCAAATCCAAAGAAGCTAACATCATTATGACTTATACAGATACTAATTTTTTTAATAAAGGATTATTTTAAATATTCTAGCTACAGCAACACAGAAGCAGACCAGTTCTTTCCAAAATGCAAGCAATCAGAAAGGTACGTAATGATTTCCAAAGTTCTGATAATAAGAGTTTATATTTTGATTGATCTTTAGCCATGCAAAAATAGCTAGAGAGTTATTGAGGGATTATAAATTACAAAATTTAGCATAAATGTCTGTATATAAAGATTATAAGAACATATTTTCTTTTCTTTAGCAATAAATTTAAATACTCATTCAAAATCATTATACCCTATTTTGTTTTGTTGCAAATTCCTATTGCTATAAAATCATGAGATAAATAATTTTACTTGTATAAAAATGTATGTTCAGTGATTTCAAGATGTGTGTAATGTGACCTTTTGTCTGTTGGTTTGCTTCATGTGTGAACACAATTAAGGGACAAGAGACTGTCTCTTTACAGTGTGTATGTGTATGAGTAAGTGGGTTTTTAATTATATGTACATCCTGTGAGCATACCTAAATATGTTACGTACATATATGATAAACCTTTGTACATTGTTTCATTTTAAAGTACTCATATTGTTTCTCGATAGTAATTTGCAGTGTTTCCTCAGCACATAATTGTAGTTGTCCAGAAGAATGGTTTACATATTCCAACAGTTGTTTTTACATTGGAAAGGAAACAAAAACTTGGGAGGAGAGTATGATGACCTGTGCTTCTATGAACTCCAGCCTGCTTTATATAGATGATGAAAAAGAAATGGTATGGCAGTCAATGTTTCAAATACTTTATTGAAAGCTTATTTCAGCCAGTAATATATAAATATAATATATATATAATATAATATATATAATATAATATATATAATATATATAATATAATATATATAATATATATAATATTATATATATAATATTATATAATATATAATATATAA
>NW_007146898.1:0-844 GCF_000164805.1 Carlito syrichta
TTTTCTATTTCTCTCTGTGCAGATTACCATCAACTCCAAAAAAGATTGCTGCTGAAATCCTGGCAATAACTTGCATAGTTCTTATGGCTTCTGTGTTAAAAACAATCGTTCTTATTTCCTGAAGTATATTTTTGCATGATTGTTAAGAGAACTTACATTTTATTGATTGGCATTGCGTCTAAGCATTTCATTATATCAGGGAAAAGGGCTCTCATTTTAAAGTATATACTTAACCCAAAGTAAAATACTTACTCTGAGTTTTTCAAAACTATAATTGTTGGAAAAAACAGTTGTTTACATTATACATATATGCAATTATACACATATATAATATTACACTTTTTTATAATAGTAAGACATGCTTCAAGGTTAAAACATGTTTAAAAATGCAAATTCACTTCTGAAAGTGGTTATATAAAATACTGCAACAGATGATAAAGTTTGGAGTTTCAAGGTTTTTCTTTTTTTTACAAAGATATAATTATTTCATTACATTTTCCAAAAAAATTTGTTGTATTTCAAATTTTTTAATTCTTAATATGACATGTATTTCAAGGTAAGACAATGAAATTATTATAAATTCTTTATGTACTAATTTTTAAATATTACTTTTATTTTATAGTTAATGTAATATGGGAGCAGAATAATTCTTCTTTGATCACAAGAACCCAGAAGGGAACATACTGATTTTCAAATTTCTGGAATTAATATAGTTTACATTTTATCTCTATTTTAAGGCACTCAAAGTTATAACAGATTTTGAAGGAGAAATAATACAATAATACTATAAATGCTAATAAATAAAAATTATAGAATACTTCTTTATCTTCAACAATAAGCAGAA
>NW_007146899.1:0-932 GCF_000164805.1 Carlito syrichta
TAGAATACTTCTTTATCTTCAACAATAAGCAGAAATACTCACTTGAGATTCCTCTGCTCTCCTTTTGTCTATTCGCTCAAATTTGCTAGTGCCATAGTATGATAAATGAGAAATAAATTTACTATCCTAAAAACATTGTCCCTCCTTCTCAAGTTTGTGGAATAATTTCAGGTATGATTTGTACAGTTTCTTTGTACATCTTATAAAATTCTAATGTAAAAGATTTTAGCCATTCTAGTAGATATGTGAGGCATATCATTATTGTTTTAATTTACATTTCCCTTCTGATATATAATGATCCTTTGTGTATTTGCCATCTGTATATTTTATATGATGACAGTTGGGTTCATATTTTTTCTCATTTTAATTTTTTCTTCTTATTGTTTATGTCTAAGCACAATTTGTATATTTTGGATACAAATCCTTTACCATATATATTCTTTAAAAAAATTTTCCCTCAGTGCGGGGTTATCTTTTCATTTTGTTAACACTGTCTTTTGCAAACTAAAAGTGATTGATTTTAACTAAGTTCAATTTATTTTTTTCATTGAATGGCTCCCAGATTAAAGATCAGTTGTCTTCATTTGTGGGTGCTTCCTGTCTTATGACTTCTGATCATGATTTTCTCAGGATATTTCTCACCTTTTCCATGAAGGAAAATTTTAAGGATATTGCGTATCATGTGAGTTTTCTTGATGGTCATAGCCTTTTGCGGTGTAGGCAAACTCTAAGAATACTATTGAACTCACATTGTCTTTCGCTTGAGAGCATTATTTATTTTATAGAATGTGGTAAATAGATACTAGACTCATATTAATTTATCTCATTGCAATTAATTCCTTCTCTCCTTTACATATATAAATTATATATATATATATAATTGTTGATTTGCTTCCACTCAACATAACTTATTAATTTTATATGATGAAGGA
>NW_007146900.1:0-1393 GCF_000164805.1 Carlito syrichta
AAGATACGTCATGATTTCCAAAGTTCTGATAATAAGAGTTTATATTTTGTATTGATCTTTAGTCATGCAAAAATAGCCAGAGATTTATTGAGGGAAAATAAATTACAAAATTTAGCATAAATGTCTGTAAATAAAGATTATAAGAACACATTTTCTTTTCTATAGCTACAAATTTAAATACTCAGTCAAAATAAATATACCCTACTTTGTTTTGTTGCAAATTTCTATTGCTATAAAATCATGGCATAAATAATTTTATTTTATAAAAAAAGTATGTTCAGTGATTTCAAGATGTGTGTAATGTAACCTTTTGTCTGTTGGTTTACTTCACGTGTGAACACAAATAAGGGACAAGAGACTGTCTCTTTACAGTGTGTACGTGTAAGATAGCAAACAGTTATGTTTAATATAAACACTTTTTGCATTTAAAAGATTATACTATTTGTATATACTAAAGTTGTTCAATTTTTAAATATATTTATTCTAAATGCTTTATTTGTATGCAAATACATTATTTAATATAATTAGTTATAATACAATAGTTAATTTGAATAGTACATTATCAAGTTTTTAAATTCTAATTTATTGTTCTAATCTTTTCATATTTATTGTTTATAATATAGAGTTGCTAATTTAATATGCTTTGAATATTCATTAATTAGTGTCCTGCATTTATACATTCCTTACTCATTAATGTGTAAGAAATTAGCACTCATAACCTAGTTAGACAGTGGAAAGATATAACATTCCTTGCTATTGTTTGAGTCTCCGTCAAACTTCATGTTGATACTTAATCCCTATTGTGTTGGTATTAAGAGGTGGGCTTAACGTTAAGTGACAAAACTATGAGGATTTGTCATCATCAATAGATTAGTGCCTTATAAAAGTGATGGAGTGAACTAGCATTCACCTTTTGTTTTTATCCCTTCTGCCTTCAGCCAATTGAAGGTACAACAGCAAGCATCATCTTAAAAACAGAGAGCCGACCTCACCAGACACCAACCCAGCCAGCATATTAATCTTGAGCATTTCTTTGTACATAACTGTAATATATACATACATATATATGTATGTATGTGTGTATATATATATATATATATATGGCTTACAAATTACCCCGTATGTGGAATTTTGTCATAATAGCACAATGAACTAAGGCCACCTGCCACTTTAATTTATTTATTATGCTGTATTTGCCTTCTGAATTCTAGTACAAATATACTTTAAAGTTTGAAATTTTGTTATTAATATTGTATCCATTCATATAAATTTGTGTAGTACCTAATTTTTTTCTCAATTCTCCTTTCTGCTTATCCCAAATTTTATTGGGGAAGAAAGTGCATCATCGTTTAGAAAGATATATATCTTTGAAATATATATATATATCTTTAGG
>NW_007146901.1:0-773 GCF_000164805.1 Carlito syrichta
GGCTTACAAATTACCCCGTATGTGGAATTTTGTCATAATAGCACAATGAACTAAGGCCACCTGCCACTTTAATTTATTTATTATGCTGTATTTGCCTTCTGAATTCTAGTACAAATATACTTTAAAGTTTGAAATTTTGTTATTAATATTGTATCCATTCATATAAATTTGTGTAGTACCTAATTTTTTTCTCAATTCTCCTTTCTGCTTATCCCAAATTTTATTGGGAAGAAGTGCATCATCGTTAGAAGATATATATCTTTGAAATATATATATATATCTTTAGGTGTATATTTAAATCTTATTTTATTGTAGAGATGTGAGGTACAAATAAGAATTTACCTACACAAGTAAGCTACATGCAGGTGAAAGGTGAACTTTGGGCCTCCATCTGGCGCATCTGGCTTCATTTACTCTGCATTGCGACCAGGCATCCTTTGAGTTGTAACATGCCCGCCTCCCTGCCTCTCTTCCATGGAAGTGACCAGTGATTGCCAATCTCTCCCTTGTGCTAATGCGATTATGTTCAGGTCCCACATATGAGTGAGAACATGTGGTATTCAGTTATTTTTTTCTGTGACAGATAATTAAGTGTGATGATCTCCAAGTCCATCCAATTTGCTGTGCAGTGCATGCTTTTTTCTTCTTTATAACTATATAATACTCCATTGTTTATATGTATATTTTCTTTATTCAGTCCATTTTTAATGGGTGGTAGGGTTGGTTTTATGTTTTTGCGATAGTGAATAGTGTAGCAATAAACATGCATGCGC
>NW_007146902.1:0-637 GCF_000164805.1 Carlito syrichta
GTGGAAGACATCACACTTCCAGACTTTAAACTTTATCAGGAGGCTCAGTAATCAAAACAGTCTGGGATTGGTATAAGAAAGGCACATAGACCAATCAAATAGGACTGAGGTTTTGGGAGCAAAAACTCAGTCTCATAACCAACTCTTCATAGAAGATATTTACATTGTACTCAATTTAGATCGACTGTAGTAATTAATTCTATTTAATATATATTTTTTAATATTAGAATTGTGGAGCACAAATGAGGATTTGCCACATAAGTAGGCAATATGCAGGTGAAGTTTGAGCTTCTAGCTGACCTGCTCTCTTCTTGGTAGTGGTTCAGAAATCCAGTGTGTTGCCATCTGCCACCCTCCCGTTTTCCTCCCTCCCTCATTTAGTGGTGCCTCGTTTCTGCAAATTTGATCCTGTGCTTATGTGAATAGTGTTCAGGGCCTGCTTATGAGTGACAGTATGTGTTATTTAGTTGTTTCTATGAAAGCTCACTTAGTATGATGTTCTCCAACTGCATCCAAGTAACTACAAAGGCTATGATTTTGGTCTATCTGCTTGCATAATATTCATGTACATGTACCGCATTTTCTTTATTGAGTAACCTTCCACAGGTATCTGGGTTGGTTCAGTGCTTTTGCTATT
>NW_007146903.1:0-2008 GCF_000164805.1 Carlito syrichta
CAGCTGGATAGCCAGCTGCCTAGCTGGATCGCTACCTAGTTAATTCAGCTGGCTAGCTAGTTAGAGAGCTAGTTAAGTAACCTATTTAAGTCAGCTAACTAGCCAGCTGGTTACCTAGCTACCTAGGTAGATAAGTCAGCAGGCAAGCCAGCAGGATACATAGCTAGCTAGCTAGTGAAGTCAGCTGGCTATCCAGCTGGCTAGCATGATACCTAGGCAGTTGAGTCAGCCTGCTAGGCAGTAGGCTAACTAGTTAAATCACCTAGTTAAGTCAGCTGACTAGAGAGCTGGGTAGCTAGGTAGTTAGTTAAGTCAGCTGTTTAGCCCACTGGCTAGCTAGTTAAATCACCTAGTTAAGTCAACTGGCTAGCTAGTTGGCTAGCTAGGTAGCTTACTAATTTAGCCAGCTGGCTAAACAGAAGGCTAGTTAGTTAACTCACCTAGTTTAGTCAGCTGGCTAGCCAGCTGGGTAGCTATATAGCAAGCTAGGTAATTCAGCTGACTAGCAAGGGGACCAGCTATTTATGTCACGTAGTTAAATCAGCTGGCTAGCCAGCTGGCTAGCTAGGTAGTGAGCTACTTAACTCAGTTGGCCAACCAGCTGGCAAGCTAATTAATCAGCCAGGTAAGTCAGCTGACTAGCCAACTAGCTTGCAAGATAAAGAGCTAGTTATGACAGATGGCTAGGCAGTTGTCTAACTAGTTTATTCAGCTGCTTGGTCTGCTGGCTAGCTAGGTAGCTAGGAAATTAAGTAAGCTGGCTATCCACCTGGCCAACTAGGAAAGTCAGCTAGTTTAGTCAACTGGCTAACCAGCTGTCTAGCTAGTTAAGTCAGCTGGTGAAGTCAGTTTTCTAGCCAGCTGGCTAGTTAGTTATAAAGCTGGTTATGTGAGATGGGTAGCCAACTGGCTCACTAGTTATTTCAGCTAGTTACATCAGCTGGCTAGCTAGGTAGTTAGGCAATTAAGTCAGATGGCTAGCCAGCTGGCTAGCTAGTTAAGCCAGCTAGTTAATACAACTGGCTAGCCAGCTTGCAATCTAGGTAGCTAGCTAATTATGTAAGCTGTCTAGCCAGCTGGTTAGCTAGTTAAGTCACCTAGTTAAGTCAGCTGAGAAGGCAGCTGGCTAGCTACGTAGCTTGCTAGTTAAGTCAGCTGGCTAGAAAACTGGCTAGCTAGATATGTCACCTAGTTAATTCAGCTGGATAGCCTTGTGGCTAGCTATGTAGCAAGCTAGTTAATTTAACTGGCAAGAAAACAGGCCAGCTAGTTAAGACACCTAGTTAAGTCAGCTGTCTAGCAAACTGGCAGGCTAGGTAGTGATCTAGTTAAGTCAGGTGGCTAGCCAGTTGAGTAGCTAGTTATGTCAGATAGGTAAATCAGCCGGCTATCCCTGTGACTATAGAGGTAGAGAGCTAGTGAAGTCAGTTGGCTAGCCACCTGTATATCTGCTGGACAGGTGCCTAGCTCGTTAATCAACTAGTTAAGTAAGCTGGCTAACCAGCTGGCTAGCTATTTAAGTCACCTCGTTAAGTCAGGTGGTTAGGCAGCTCGCTAGCTAGTTAAAAAACTAGTTAAGACAGATGGCTAGACAGCTGACTAGCTAGTTATTTGAGCTAGCAAAGTCAGTTTTCAACCTAGGTAGATAGTTAATTAAGACAGTTAGTTATATCAGCTAGCTAACTAGTTATGTCAGCTAGTTTAGTAGCCTAGCTAGGTAGTTACCTAGCTAGGTAGCTAGCTAGTTATGTCAGCTGGCTAGCTGCCGTAGCTAGCTAGTTATGTCAGCTAGTTAAGTCAGCTGACTAACCTGCTGGCTTTCTGGATAGCTAGCTTGTTATGTCAGCTATCTAGCCAGCTGGATAGCTACTTAAGTCAACTAGATAAGTCAGCTTGCTAGCCAGCTGTTTAGCTAGTTACCAAGGTAGTTAAGTCAGCTGGCAAGCCAGTGAGATATGTAGGTAGCTAGCTATTTAGTTCAGCTGGTTAGACACCTGTCTAGCTAGTG
>NW_007146904.1:0-637 GCF_000164805.1 Carlito syrichta
GGCTGGCTTGCCTTCCAACCGGTCAGCAAAACTTGTCGGCTCACTGGCAGCCAACAGATCCACAAAACTGTGAGCTCTCACGGAGGCCAACAGGTCAGCTAACTAATCGGCTTGCTCGCCAGCTGACTAGTTAAATCACTCATCGGTCAGCTCACTCGCCTGCTGAAAAGTTAAGGCAACTCACATATTGGGTCACTCGCTGGTAGACTAGTTAAGTCAGCTCACCGGTCGACTCATTCACCAACTGACTAGTTAACTCTTCTGACCATTCAGCTCACTTGCTAGCCGACTAAAGTCAGTTGACCAGTCAGCTCACATGCCAGCTGACTAGTTAAGCCAGCTGATCAATCCACTCACTCACGGATGGGATAGTTAAGTCAACTGACCAGCCGGCTCACTTGCCGGCCAACTAGTTAAGTAAACTCACCTGTGGGCTCACTCTCTGGTTGACAAGTTAAGTAAGATAACTGGTTGGCCGACTAGCCAGCCAACAATTTAAGTCAGTTAACTTGTGGGCCGACTAGTTAGGTCAGCTAAATATTCAGCCAACTAGTCAGCCAAATAGTTAGGTGAGCAAATCAAATTAGCCAGCCAACTAGTTAACCAAGCTGACTTGTGGGCCAACTCGTCAGTCAGA
>NW_007146905.1:0-6318 GCF_000164805.1 Carlito syrichta
CTAGCTAAGACAGCTAGCTCACAGGTTAGCTAATTATTTGTCAGCTACTTAAGCCTGCTATCTAAATAGTTTTTTAACTAGTTAAGTCAGCTAGTTATTCAGCAAGCTAAATAGTTAGCTATTTAACTCAGGTAGTTAAGTCAACTAGCTAAGTAGTTAAGTCAGCCAGTTGTCAGCTAGCTAAGTAGTTAAGTCAGCTAGGAAAGTCATCTAGTTAAGTGAGCTACCTAAGTTAGTCAGCTGGTTAAGACTGCTAACTAGGTAGTTAGCTAACGGGTTAAGTCAGCAGGTTGAGTCAGGTAGTTAGCTAGTTAACTAATGGGTTAATTCAGCTGGTTGAGTCAGCAGGCTTGCAAGTTAGCAAACGGGTTGAGTCAGCTGTTTGAGTAGGCTATCTAGCTAGTTAGCTAACAAGTTAAGTCAGCTGGATTAGTAAGGTAGCTAGCTAGTTAGCTAACGAGTTAAGTAAGCTGGTTGACTCAGCTAGCTAGCTCATTAGCTAATGAGTTGTCAGATGATTAAGTCATCTAGCTAGAATTTTAGATAACGAGTAAGTTAAATATGTAGCCATCTGGTTAAGTCAGCTAGCTAGCTAGGCAGCTAACTATTTAAGTCAGCTTGTTAGCTAGGCAGCTAGGTAGTTAGTTAATTTCTTAAGTCAGCTGGCTAGTTAGGTATCTAGCTAGTTAGCTAACTATTTAAGTCAGCTGGCTAGCTAGGTAGTTAGCTTAAGTCAGCTAGTTAACTCAGATGGCTAGCAAGCTTACTAGCTAGGTAGCGAGGCAGTTAAGTCAGTTGGCTAGCCAGCTGTCTAGCTGGTTAATTCAGTTACTTAAGAGAGCTGGCAAGGTAACTGGCAATGTAGGTAGCTAGCTAGTTAAGTCAGTTAGATAGTTACCTGATTAGCTAGTGATGTCAGTGAGTTAAATCAGCTGGTTAGCCAACTGGGTAGCTTGTTAAGTCAGCTAGTTTAGTCAGCTGTCTAGCCAGCTTGCTAGATAGCTAGTTTGCTATATAAGTCAGCTTGCTAGCCAGAACGCTAGCTGTTAAAGTAAACTAGTTAAGTCAGAAAGCTTGCCTGCTGGCTACGTAGTTAGCTAGCTAGTTAAGTGAACTGGGTAGCAGCTTGCTAACAAATGTCACCTAGGTATGTCAGCTGGCTAGCCAAGTGGGTAGATACGTCGCCACCTATTTAAGCAGCTGTCTAGCCAGCTGGCTTGCTGGTTAAGTCAGCTAGTTAAGTCACCTGGCAACCAGCTGGCTAGCTAGTTATGTCAGATCGTAAACTCAGTTGACTATCCAGCTGGTTAGGGAGTTAAAAAGTTAGTTATTCAGATGACTAGTCATCTGGCTAGCTAGTTATTTCAGTTAGTTAAGTCAGCTGGCTAGATAGAAGCTAGATATGTGTCAGCTAGTCATGTCAGATAGCTAGCTAGTTTAGTTAGCTAGTTAAGTCACCTGGCTAGCTAGATACCAAGCTAGGTAGCTAGTTATTTAAGACAGCTAGCTATGCCAGCTGGCTAGCAAGTTCGCTATCTGGTTAAGTCAGCTAGTTAAGTTAGCTTGCCAGCTTGTTAAGTCAGCAAGTTAGGTCAGCTGGCTAGCCAGCTACCTAGCTAGGTAGCTAGCTAGTTAAGTCAGCTGGCTAGCCAGTTACCTAGTTAGTTAAACAACCATGTTAAGTCAGCTCACTAGCCAGCTGATTAGCTAAGTAGCTAGGTAGTTAAGTCAGCTGGCAAAGCAGTGGGCTGCATAGGTAGCTAGCTAGTTAAGTCAACTGGCTATCCAGCTGGATAGCTAGGTAGCTAAGCAGTTAAATCAGCTTGCTAGCCAGCTGGCAAGCTAGTTATGTTACCAAGTTATGTCAGCTGGCTTGACAACTGGATAGCTATATAGCTAGATAGTTAAGTCAGTTGTTGAGCCCGTAGGCTAGATAGTTAAGTCAACTAGTTAAGTCAGCTGGCTAGCCAGCTGGCTAGCTATATAGCAAGCTAGTTAATAAAGCTGACTAACACTCAGGCCAGCTATGTAAGTCAGCTAGTTATGTCAGGTGACTTGACAGAAGACTAGCTAGTTAGCGAGATAGTTAACTCAGTTGTCTAGCCAACTGACTAGTTAAATAAGTCAGCTAGTTAATTCAGCGGGCTAGCCACCTTGCTAGCTAGGTAGAGAGATAGTTAATTCAGCTGGCAAGACGTTTGACTCACTAGTTAAGTCATCTAGTTGAGTCAGCTGTGTAGCCAGCTGGCTAGCTGGTTAAGTCAAGTCATTAATTCAGCTGGCTAGCCAGCTCTGTAGCTAGGTAGCTAGCTAGTTAAGTCAGCTGGTTAGCATGTGGAATAGCTAATTAAGTCAGCTAGTTAATTTAGTTGGTTTCCCAGCTGGCTAGCTGGGTAGCTAACTGTTTTAGTCAGCTGGTTAGCCACCTGTCTAGCTAGTGTTGTCTGCTAGTTAATTCAGCTGGCTAGCCAGCTGGCTATCTAGTTATGTCAGCTAGTTGAGTAAGCTGGCTAGCCAACTGGCTAGCTTATTAAGTAGTTAGTTAATTCATGTGGACAACGAACTAGCTAGCTAGGTAGCTTGCTAATTACATTAACTAGATAGCCGGCTGGCTAGTTTAAGTCAGGTAAAGTCAGTTGTCTAGCCAATTGACTAAGTAGTTAGTTAGGTACTTATGTCAGTTGGTTAGCCATCTGGCTAGCTAGTTAATTCAGCGAGTTAATTGAGCTGGCTAGCCGGCTGGCTAGCTAGGTGGCTAGCTAGTTAAGCCAGCTCTCCAGCTGTATGGCTATCTACTTAAGTCAGCTAGTTAAGTAAGCTTGTTAGCCGGCAGGCTAGCTAGGTGGCTGGCAAGATAACTGGCTGGTTGTCAGGCTGGTCAGGTTGGTGGCACACTAGTTAAGCCAGCTGGCTAGTCTGCTGACCAGCAGTGTGGCTGGCTAGTTAACCCAGCTGGTTATCCACCTGTTCAGCCAGTCGGATGGCTATTTAAACCAGCTGGCTATTCACCTGGTCAGCCCACTAGTTAGCTAGCCGACTGCATAGCCAGCTAGCCAGTCAACCAACCAGCCAGGTACCTAGGTAGTTAAGCCAGCTGGCTAGCTGTGTAGACAACCAGTTAACCAGCTCATTAAGTCAGCTGGCTAGGCAGGTATCCAGCAAAGTATCTAGTCAGCTAGTTAAGTCAGCTAGCTAGCCAGCTAGCTAGTTAAGTCAGCTAGCAACTCAGCTAACTATCCAGGTAGCTAGTGAAGTCAGCAAGCTAGAGAGTTAGGTAGCTTGTTTGCTAGCTAGTTATGTTAGCTAGATAGCCAGCTAGCTAGGCAGCTAGCTAGTTAAGTCAGCTTGCAAATCAGCTAATTACTTAGTTAACTAGTTGGCTAGCAACTCAGCTATCTAGTCAGCTAACTAGTGGGATCACCCGTTTTCCATCAGGTCAGCTAATTTGTCAGCTCGCTCACCTGCAAACCGGTCAGCAAACTAGTCAGCTCAGTCGCCAGTCAACAGGTCTACTAAATTGTCAGCTCGCTTGCAGACTAACAGTTCAGCTAGCTAGACTGCTTGCTTGCCGGCTGACTAGTTAAATCAGCTCACCAGTCGGCTCGCTCTCTGACTGAATAGTTAAGGCACTTCAAATGTCAGGTCACTTGCCAGATGAGTAGTTAATTCAGCTCACCGGTTGGCTCATTTGACAGCTGACTAGTTAACTCTTCTGAACATTCAGCTCACTCGCTGGCCAACTAAATTCAGCTGACCAGTCAGCTCACTCGCCGGCTGACTAGTTAAGTCAGCTGACTAGTCGGATAACTCACAGACCGAATAGTTAGTCAGCTGACCAGTCGGCTCACTCGCCGGCCGACGAGTTGAGTCAGCTCACCTGTGGGCTTATTCGCCGGCTGACAAGTTAAGTAAGCTAACCAGTCAGCCGACTAGCTGGCCAACGATTTAAGTCAGCTAGCAAATCATCCAACTAGTCGGCCAACTGGTCAGATGACAAGTTAGGACAGCTATTGTGGGCCGACTTTTAGGTCAGCTAAATTGTCGGCCAACTATTCAGCTGACTAGTTAGGTGAGAAAACTAGCCAGTCAACTAATTAACTGAGCTATTTTGTGGGCCAACTCGTCAGTCAACTAATTAACCCAGCTAACTAGTCGGCCGACTAGACGGCCAACTTGTTAAACCAGCTAACAAGTCAGCCGAGTAGTCAGCCAACGTGTGAAAACAGATAAGTAGTCATCTGCATCGTCCGCCAACAAGTGAAGTCACCTAGCTAACTTGTTACACAACTAATAAAGACAGCTAGTTACCTCGTTTACTAAATAGTTAATACTGTTAGCTAACTCATTCAACAACTCATTAAGTCAGCTAGGTATCTCGTTAGCCAACTAGTTAAGTCAGCTAGCTAAGTCAGCTAGCTAATTAGCTAGCTAGCTAAGTCAGCTAAGACAGCTTACTCACTAGTTAGCTAACTATTTCAGTCACCTACTTAAGCCTGCTACCTAAATAGTTTGCTAACTAGTTAAGTCAGCTAGTTATTCAGCTAGCTGAACAGTTAGGTAATTATTTAATTCAGGTAGTTAAGTCAGCAATCTATCTAGTTAATTCACCAGTTAAGTCAGCTAGCTAAGTAGTTAAGTCAGCTAGCTAAGTCTGCTGGTTAAGTCAGCTACCTAAATTAGTCAGCTGATTAAGACAGCTAGCTAGGTAGTTAACTAACGGGTTAAGTTGGCAGGTTGAGTCGGGTAGTTAGCTAGTTAACTAACGGGTTAAGTCAGCTGGTTGAGTCAGCAGGCTAGCTAGTTAGCAAACGGGTTGAGTCAGCTGACTGAGTAGGCTAGCTAGCTAGTTAGCTAACCAGTTAAGTCAGCTGGATTAGTCAGCTAGCTAGCTAGTTATCTAATGAGATAAGTCAGCTCATTGAGTCAGTTAGCTAGCTCATTAGCTAATGAGTTAAGCCAGATGATTTAGTCAGCTAGCTAGAATGTTAGATAACGAGTAAGCTAAATACGTAGCCATCTGGTTAAGTCAGCTAGCTAGCTAGGCAGCTAACACTTTAAGTCAGCTTGTTAGCTAGGTAGCAATGTAGTTAGCTAATTTCTTAAGTCAGTTGGCTAGTTAGGTATCTAGCTATGTAGCTAGTTACTTAAGACAGCTAGCTATGCCAGCTGGATAGGTAGGAAGCCAGATGGTTAAGTCAGCTAGTTAAGTCAGTTTGCTAGCTTATTAATCAGTGAGTTATGTCAACTGGCTAGCCAGCTACAGCTAGTTAGTTAAACAACCTAATTAAGTCAGCTCACTAGCCAACTGGTTAGCTAGGTAGCTAGGTAGCTAAGTCAGCTGGCAAACCAGTGGGCTACGTAGGTAGCTAGCTAGTTAAGTCAGTTGGCTATCCTGCTGGCTAGCTAGGTAGCTAGGCAATTAAATCAGACTGCTATCCAGCTGGCTAGCTAGTTAGGTTCCCTAGTTAAGTCAGCTGGCAGTTGGATAGCTAGTTTGCTAGATTTTTAAGTCAACTGACTAGCCCACTGGCTGGATAGTTAAGTCACCTAGTTAAGTCAACTGGCTAGCCAGCTGGCTAGCTGTATAGCAAGCTAGTTAATTCAGTTGACTAGCAATCAGACCAGCTATGTAAGTCAACTAGTTATGCCAGGTGGCTTGAAATAAGACTAGCTAGGAAGTGAGATAGTTAATACAGTTGGCTAGCCAGCTGACTAGCTAAATTAGTCAGCTAGTTAATTCAGCTGGCTAGCCAGCACACTAGCTAGGTAGAGAGCTAGTGAAGTCAGCAGGCTAGCCATCTGGCTCACTAGTTAAATCATCTAGTTTAATCAGCTGGCTAGCCAGCTGGCTAGCTGGTTAAGTCAAGTAGTTAAGTCATCTGGCTAGCCAGCTGATTAGCTAGGTAGCAAGGTAGCTAATTCAGCTGTCTGGCAAGCAGGCCAGCTATTTAAGTCAACTAGTTAAGTTAGCTGGCTAGCCAGCTGGCTAGCTAGGTAGCGAACTTGTTGTCAGTTGGCTAACCACCTGGTTAGCTAATTAAGTCAGCTGCTAATGTCTGTTTACTATCCTGCTAGCTAGCTAGGTAGATAGCTAATTAAGGTAGCTCGGTAGACAGTTGGCTAACTAATTATGTCTGCTAGGTGTGCCAGTTGGCTAGCTAGGTGGCTGGCAAGATAATATGACTGGTAAGCTGGCTGGTCAGGTAGGTGGCCAGCTAATTAATCCGACTGGCTAGCCAGCTGACCAGCAGAGTCGCTGGCTAGTTAAGCTGGCTTTCTATCCCACTGTCCAGCTATTTAAGCCAGCTGGCTAGGCAG
>NW_007146906.1:0-742 GCF_000164805.1 Carlito syrichta
CAAACCGAATAGTTAGTCAGCTGACCAGTCGGCTCACTCGCCGGCCGACGAGTTGAGTCAGCTCACCTGTGGGCTTATTCGCCGGCTGACAAGTTAAGTAAGCTAAACAGTCAGCCGACTAGCTGGCCAACGATTTAAGTCAGCTAGCAAATCATCCAACTAGTCGGCCAACTGGTCAGATGACAAGTTAGGACAGCTATTGTGGGCCGACTTTTAGGTCAGCTAAATTGTCGGCCAACTATTCAGCTGACTAGTTAGGTGAGAAAACTAGCCAGTCAACTAATTAACTGAGCTATTTTGTGGGCCAACTCGTCAGTCAACTAATTAACCCAGCTAACTAGTCGGCCGACTAGACGGCCAACATGTTAAACCAGCTAACAAGTCAGCCGAGTAGTCAGCCAACGTGTGAAAACAGATAAGTAGTCATCTGCATCGTCCGCCAACAAGTAAAGTCACCTAGCTAACTTGTTACACAACTAATAAAGACAGCTAGTTACCTCGTTTACTAAATAGTTAATACTGTTAGCTAACTCATTCAACAACTCATTAAGTCAGCTAGGTATCTCGTTAGCCAACTAGTTAAGTCAGCTAGCTAAGTCAGCTAGCTAATTAGCTAGCTAGCTAAGTCAGCTAAGACAGCTTACTCACTAGTTAGCTAACTATTTCAGTCACCTACTTAAGCCTGCTACCTAAATAGTTTGCTAACTAGGTAAGTCAGCTAGTATTCAGCTAGCTAAACAGT
>NW_007146907.1:0-755 GCF_000164805.1 Carlito syrichta
TGCCGGCTGACAAGTTAAGTAAGCTAACCAGTCAGCCGACTAGCTGGCCAACGATTTAAGTCAGATAGCAAATCATCCAACTAGTCGGCCAACTGGTCAGATGACAAGTTAGGACAGCTAATTTGTGGGCCGACTTTTAGGTCAGCTAAATTGTCGGCCAACTATTCAGCTGACTAGTTAGGTGAGAAAACTAGCCAGTCAACTAGTTAACTGAGCTATTTTGTGGGCCAACTCGTCAGTCAACTAATTAACCCAGCTAACTAGTCGGCCGACTAGACGGCCAACTTGTTAAACCAGCTAACAAGTCAGCCGAGTAGTCAGCCAACGTGTGAAACCAGATAAGTAGTCATCTGCATCGTACACCAACAAGTAAAGTCACCTAGCTAACTTGTTACACAACTAATAAAGACAGCTAGTTACCTCATTTACTAAATAGTTAATACTGTTAGCTAACTCATTCAACAACTCATTAAGTCAGCTAGGTATCTCGTTAGCCAACTAGTTAAGTCAGCTAGCTAAGTCAGCTAGCTAATTAGCTAGCTAGCTAAGTCAGTTAACTAAGACAGCTTACTCACTAGTTAGCTAACTATTTCAGTCACCTACTTAAGCCTGCTACCTAAATAGTTTGCTAACTAGTTAAGTCAGCTAGTTATTCAGCTAGCTAAACAGTTAGGTAATTATTTAATTCAGGTAGTTAAGTCAGCAATCTATCTAGTTAATTCACCAGTTAAGTCAGCTAGCTAAGTAGTTAAGTC
>NW_007146908.1:0-1007 GCF_000164805.1 Carlito syrichta
AGATAATAGATGAGCAAATGGATGATGGCAATTGACAGCAAAAATTATACATAGACATAATGAAGGTGAGATTGCAGCAAAAGGGATGTCCCTTAGAATGTGCAAGGATGTGAAATTAGCAGTAAACCTATGTATAAAAATGTAAAAAGGGCTCAACAGCAAAAAATTTCCCCCCTGAAGGGACAAGGGAATGCAAATTTTGCAAACTTAGCGAAAAAGGAAAAACAAGTACTCTCCTCACACCCTTTATAAGTAACAACATTGACAGTTGTGATTGATGAGGAAGTGAGAAATTGAGACAGAGTATCTCCAAAAACAGGTGTTTTCGGGAAAAACAAGTCACAGACATGCCTTTTGCTTTAAGAAACATTATAGTTTAATTAGAAAGAATGTTAAAACTAAAGTAAGTATTAGAACTAAATAGATAGCAGATATAATTAAAAGATAAATGTTTATTATAGATGTAGGTATTAATTAAATATCAGGAATAGGAAATAATTAAGTTTTAAGGTAAACTTAAAATTATGTCACTTAATGTAGGTTTAAAATTAAATACATTTAGGATTAGAAGTAAGATTAGTTTCATATATAAGTGCAGATTTAGACATGTTTCGTTTAGAAATATAAAATGTGAAATAGGTGATAAGAAAATAGCAAGTAATATAGATAAGGCAATTAGAATTAAGAAAGTTAAATTTAAATAGCTAAAATAATAATGTTAAGAATTCGTAGTGGGTAAGATAAGGGTGGTTATATAAAAGAAAAAACAAGTCTATATATTGCTGCTAAAAGCATAGATAAGGGTAGAATTAATAAAATAGATTATTAAAGGAAAAGAAATAGAATAGCGAAGGGAAGAGATTCAGGTGACCTAGAGGTCACAGGACGTGGCTGATAAATTGGCAGTTGGTATTTTGTTACACCACCTGGTGGCAGGAAGAAACAAAATGAAACTTGTAAAGGTTAACTTCCCCATAAACAAAAGAAAAAAAGCATGATATAAACAG
>NW_007146909.1:0-805 GCF_000164805.1 Carlito syrichta
AGAAACATTATAGTTTAATTAGAAAGAATGTTAAAACTAAAGTAAGGATTAGAACTAAATAGATAGCAGATATAATTAAAAGATAAATGTTTATTATAGATGTAGGTATTAATTAAATATCAGGAATAGGAAATAATTAAGCTTTAAGGTAAACTTAAAATTATGTCACTTAATGTAGGTTTAAAATTAAATACATTTAGGAGTAGAAGTAAGACTAGTTTCATATATAAGTGCAGATTTAGACATGTTTTGTTTAGAAATATAAAATGTGAAATAGGTGATAAGAAAATAGCAAGTAATATAGATAAGGCAATTAGAATTAAGAAAGTTAAATTTAAATAGTTAAAATAATAATATTAAGAATTCGTAGTGGGTAAGATAAGGGTGGTTATATAAAAGAAAAAACAAGTCAATATATTGCTGCTAGAAGCATAGATAAGGGTAGAATTAAGAAAATAGATTAGTAAAGGAAAAGAAATAGAATAGCGAAGGGAAGAGATTCAGGTGACCTAGAGGTCACAGGACGTGGCTGATAAATTGGTAGTTGGTATTTTGTTACACCACCTGGTGGCAGGAAGAAACAAAATGAAACTTGTAAAGGTTAACTTCCCCATAAACAAAAGAAAAAAACATGATATAAACATTTAATGTGTAACATGGGATGCATTTTGTGGGTAGGGGTGTCAGTAAAAAAACAAACAAAGTATATAAGCTTGTAAAAATTTAATAAAATTGACAGTCTTGAGCTCTCCCCAGGAAGAGGATTTCTGTTGTCTTAGTCTTTTCTTTTTCGCCACTTCCCAAT
>NW_007146910.1:0-753 GCF_000164805.1 Carlito syrichta
CTGACTAGTTAGTTCAGCACACCCAGCATTCCAACTAGTTAACCGACCTAACTAGAGGGCAAACTCGTCATCAACTTGTTGACCAAGTTAACTAGTAGGCCAACTAATTGACCAACATCAATCTATCAAGTCGGCTGAGTAGTCAGCCAATGTGTTAAATCAGCTAATTTGTCAGTCAAATAGTCAGCCAACAAATTATGTCACGTAGTTAACTCATTAACCAACTAGTTAAGTCAAATAATTTACTCATTTACCAACTAATTAAAAAGGTTAGCTAACTCGTTAACCAACTCATTAAGTAAGCTAGGTATCTCGTTAGACAACTAGTTAAGTCAGCTAACTAAGTCTGCTGGCTAAACAACTGGCTAGCTAAGTAAGCTAGCTAAGTCAGCTAGCTCATTAATTAGCTAGTTATTTAAGTCAGCTATTTAAGTCTGCTACCAAACTAGTTAGCTAATTAGTTAAGTCAGCTAGTTATTCAGCTAGCTAAATAGATAGCTAACTATTTAATTCAGGTTAAGTCAGCTAGCTAACTAGTTAAGTCAGCCAGTTTAGTCAGCTAGCTAAGTATTTAAGCCAGCTAGCTAAGCCAGCTAGTTAAGACAGCTTTCTAATTTACTCAGCTGCTTTAAACAGCTAGTTAGCTAGTTAGCAAATGGGTTAAGTCAGGAGGTTGAGTCAGGTAGTTAGCTAGTTACCTGAAGGGTTAAGTCATCTGGTTGTGTCAGCTAGCTAGCTAGTTAGCAAACAGGT
>NW_007146911.1:0-843 GCF_000164805.1 Carlito syrichta
CAACTAGTTAACCGACCTAACTAGAGGGCAAACTCGTCATCAACTTGTTGACCAAGTTAACTAGTAGGCCAACTAATTGACCAACGTCAATCTATCAAGTCGGCTGAGTAGTCAGCCAATGTGTTAAACCAGCTAATTTGTCAGTCATATAGTCAGCCAACAAATTATGTCACGTAGTTAACTCGTTAACCAACTAGTTAAGTCAAATAATTTACTCATTTACCAACTAATTAAAACGGTTAGCTAACTCGTTAACCAACTCATTAAGTAAGCTAGGTATCTTGTTAGACAACTAGTTAAGTCAGCTAACTAAGTCTGCTGGCTAAACAACTGGCTAGCTAAGTAAGCTAGCTAAGTCAGCTAGCTCATTAATTAGCTAGTTATTTAAGTCAGCTATTTAAGTCTGCTACCAAACTAGTTAGCTAATTAGTTAAGTCAGCTAGTTATTCAGCTAGCTAAATAGATAGCTAACTATTTAATTCAGGTTAAGTCAGCTAGCTAACTAGTTAAGTCAGCCAGTTTAGTCAGCTAGCTAAGTATTTAAGCCAGCTAGCTAAGCCAGCTAGTTAAGACAGCTTTCTAATTTACTCAGCTGCTTTAAACAGCTAGTTAGCTAGTTAGCAAATGGGTTAAGTCAGGAGGTTGAGTCAGGTAGTTAGCTAGTTACCTGAAGGGTTAAGTCATCTGGTTGTGTCAGCTAGCTAGCTAGTTAGCAAACAGGTTGAGTCAGGTGGTTGGTAGGCTAGCTAGCGAGTTAGATAACCGAGTTTGACTGCTGCAGAGTCAGATAGATAGCTAGTAGCTAACGAATTAAGAAGCTGGTTGAATCAGGTAGCTAGCTTG
>NW_007146912.1:0-3761 GCF_000164805.1 Carlito syrichta
ACTTAAGCCAGTTGATTAGCAGGCTGGTCAGTAAGTAACTAGGTAGTTAAGCTGACGGGCTAGCCAGCAGACCTGCACGGTGGCTAGCTAGTTAAGCCGACTGGCTGTCCCGCTGTCTAGCCAGCCAGCTGGCTATTTAAGCTGGCTTGCCAACCAGTTTGCCAGCCCACTAGCAAGCTAGCCGCAAGCCTAGCCAGTCAGTCAATCAGGTAGCTAGGTAGTTAAGCCATCTGGCTAGTCATCTAGCCAACCAGTTAGCTCGCTAATTAAGTCAGCTGGCTTGCCTGCTAGCCAGCCAACTACCTAGTCAGCTAGTTAATTCAGCTAGCTAGCCAGCTAGCTAGTTAAGTCAGGTAGCTAGTCAGCTAGCTGGTCAGATAACTAGTTAAGTCAGCTAGCCAGCCAACTAGCCAGTTAGCTAAATAGTTAAGTCAGCTGGCTAGACAGCTAGATAGCTTGTTTGCTAGTTAGATATATCAGCTAGATAGCCAGCTAGCTAGTCAGCTAGCTAGTTAATTCAGTTAGCAAATCAGCTAATTACTTAGCTATCTAGTCAACTATCAAACCAGCTAGCTCATCAGATAATTAGGGGGCTCGCTCACTTTCCATTAGGTAAGCTAACTTTTCAGCTCCCTCGCTTGCCTACCTGCCAGCAAATTAGTCAGCTCGTTCACCAGCCAACAGGTCAACTAACTTGTCGGCTTGCTCACAAGCCAACAGGACAGCTAACAATTTGCCTTGCCTGCAATCTGACTAGTTAAGTTAGCTCATCAGTAGGCTCACACACCAACCAAAGAGTTAAGGCAGCTCACCTGTCAGCTCTATCACCAGCCATTTAGTTAAGTTGGCTCACTTGTCAACTCACTCACTGGCCAACTTGTTAAATCTGACCAGTAGGCTCACTCAACAGCTGACTAAATATGGCTGACCAGTTAGCTCACTAACCAGCCCACTAGTTAAGTCAGCTGATCAATCGGCTCACTCGCAGACTGAGTAGATAAGTCAACTCACTTGTTGGCTCACTCGCTGGCTGACTAGTTAAGTCACCTAATCGACCTGCCGACTAGCTGGCAAACTAGATGCCAGCTAACCAATCGGCTTACTAGTCGACCAACTTGTAAGCTGACAAGTTAGCTCAGCTAACAAGTCAGCGAGAATTTAGGTCAGCTAACTAGTCAGTCGACTAATCGGCTGATATGTTAAGTCACCTAACAAGTCGGCCGATTAGTCAGCCAACGTGTTAAACCAGCTAAGTAGTCTGCCTACTCAGCCAAAAATTTAAGTCTCCTTGCTAACTCACTAACCGACTAGTTAAGACAGCTAGTGAACTCGTTTACCAATGAGTTAAAACAATTAGCTAACTCGTTAACTAACTCATTATGTCAGCTAGTTGTCTTGTGATCCAACTAGTTAAGTCACCTACTTAAGTCAGCTAGCTAGCTAGCTAGCTAAGTCAGCTAGATCATTGGATAGCTATTTAAGTCAACTACTTAAGTCTGCTACCTAACAAGTTTGTTAATTATTAAATCAGCTAGTTATTCAGCTAGTTAAATCGTTAGCTAACTATTTAATTTGGTAGTTAAGTCAGCTAGCTAACTAGTTAAGTCAGTCTTTTAAGTCAGCTATCTAAATAGTTGTCAGCTACCTAAGTCAGCTAGTTAAGTCAGGTTTTTAAATTAGTCAACTGGTTAAGACAGCATGCTAGCTAGTGAGCTAATGGATTACATCAGCAGGTTGAGTCAGGTTGTTAACTAGTTAACTAACGGGTTGAATGAGCTGGTTGAGTCAGCTAGCTAGCTAGGTAGCAAACGGGTTGGCTCAGCTGCTTGAGTAGGCTAGCTAGCTAGTTAGCAAATGAGTTAAGTCAGCTGGATGTGTCAGCTAGCTAGCTAGTTAGCTAACGAGATAAGTCAGTTTGTTGTGTCAGCTAGCTAGCTCATTAGCTAGAGTTAAGTCACATGATTAAGTCACCTAGCTAGCACATTATATAACGAGTAAGCTAACTAGTTAGCTAGCTGGCTAAGTCAGCTAGCTATCTAGGCAGCTAACTATTTAAATCAGCTTGTTAGCTAGGTATCTTGCTAGTTAGTTAACAATTTAAGTCAGCTGGCTAACTAGGTTGCTTGCTAGCTAGCTAACTATTCAACTCAGCTGGCTATCTAGGTTGCTAGCTAATTAACTCAGCTAATTATGTCTGCTGGCTAGCCAGCTGCCTAACTTGGTAGCAAGCTAGTTAAGTCAGTTGGCTAGCTAGCTGGTTAGCTGGTTAATTCAGCTAGATAAAAGAACTTTCTAGCCAACTTGCAAGGTAGTTTACTAGATAGTTAAGTCAGCTAGATAGCTACGTGGCTAGCTAGTGATGTCAGCGAGTTAAGTCAGCTGGCTAACCAACTGGCTAGCTGGTTAAGACAGATAGTTTAGTCAGCTATCTAGCCAGCTGGCTACAAGGTAGCTAGCTAGATAAGTCAGCATGGTAGCCAGCAGGCTAGCTGTGCAATGCACCTAGTTAATTCAGCTGGATATCCTGCTATCTAGGTAGTTAGTAAGATAGTTAAGTGAGTTGTGTAGCCAGCTTGCAAGCTTAAGTCAGCTAGGTAAGTCAGCTGGCTAACCAGCTGGCTAGATAGGTAGCCAGCTTATTTAGTCTTCTGGCTAGCCAGCTGACTAGCTGGTTAAGTCAGCTAGTTAAGTCAGCTGGCAAACAGCTGGCTAGCTAGTTAAATCAGCTCATTAAGTCAGTTGACTATCCATCTGGTCAGGTAGTTAAAAAGTTAGTGAGGTCAGATGGCTAGCCATCTGGCTAGCTAGGTATTTCAGGTAGTTAAGCCAGCTGGATAGCTAGGTAGGTAGCTGGTTAAGTCATTGAGTTAAATCAGCTTGCTAGCTAGTTAAGTTAGCAAGTTTAGTCCACTGTCTAGCCAGATGGCTCAGTGGGTAGCTAGCTAGTTAAGTCAGCTGGCTAGACAGTGAGCAAGCTAGTTAAGTAACCTGGTTAAGTCAGCTCACTAGTCAACTGGTTTGCTAGGTAGGTAAGTCAGCTTGCCAGCCAGTGGGCTACATAGGTAGCAAGCTAGTTAAGTTAGCTGGCTATACAGCTGGCTAGCTATGTAGCTAGGTAGTTAGGTCAGCCTTCTATCCAGCTGGCTAGCTTGTTAAGTCAACTGGTTAATTCAGCTGGCAAGACAGCTGGCTAGCTAGGTAGCTAAATAGTTAAGTCAGCTGTCTAGCCCGCTGCATAGCTATTTAAGTCACCGAGTTAAGTCAGATGGCTAGCCAGCTAGCTAGCTAGGTAGCTGGCTAACTAAGTGAGCTGGCTAGACAGCTGGTTAGCTACTTAAGTCAACTAGTTACATCAACTGGCTAGTCACCTGGCTAGCTGTATAGCAAGATAGTTAATTCAGCTGACTAGCAAGCAAGTCAGCTATTTACATAGGCTAGTGAAGTCAGCTGGATAGCCATCTGGATATCTAGGTAGCAAGCTAGTTAAGTCATTTGGCTAAGCAACCTGGCTACCTAATTAAGTCAGCTAGGTAAGTCAGCTGGCTAATCAACCATCTAGCTAGGTATAGAGTTAGTTAAGCCAGCTGACTAACGAACTGGATAACCTTTTAGGTCAGCTAGTTAAGTCAGCTTGCTAGTCAGCTGGCTAGCTGGTTAAAACAACAAGTTAATTTAGTTGACTAGCAAGCTTGCTATCTAGGTAGTAAGCTAGTTAAGTCACCTGGCTAGCCAGCTGGCTAGCATATTATGTCATGTAGTTA
>NW_007146912.1:4070-9009 GCF_000164805.1 Carlito syrichta
TCATCTAGTTAAGTGAAGTGGCTAGCTAGGTAGGTAGCTAGATAAGTCAGCTGGTTAAATCAGTTGGCTAGCTAGTTAAGACAATTAGTTAAGTCAGCTGGCTAGCTAGCTTCTTATCAGGGTAGCTATCTAGTTAAGTCAGCTGGCTATCCAGCGGGCTAGCTACTTTATTCACATAGTTAAGTCAGTTCGCTGGCCAGTAGGTTAGCTAGGTAGTTACTAGTTAAGTCAGCTGGCAAGCCAGCGGGCTATGAAGTTTGGTAGCTACTTAAGTCAGTTGTCTAGCCTTTAGGCTATCTAGTTAATTGAACTAGTTAAATCAACTGTCTATCCAAATGTCTAGCTCGGTAGTTAGGTAGTTAAGTCTGCTGGCTAGCCAGCTGGCTCCATCGTTAAGTCAGCTAATTAAATCAGCTGGCTAGGCTGCTGGCTAGCTAGGTAGCTAGGCAATAAATTCAGGTGGCTTGACAGCTGGCCAGCTAGTTAAGTCAGCTAATATAGTCCGCTGGCTAACTAGCTGGTTAGCTAGTTAAGTCAGCACGTTAATTCAGTTGTCTAGCCAGCTGGCTAGCTAGTTAAAAAGCTATTTATGTCAGATGGGCAGCCAGCTGGCTCTCTATTTATTTCAGCTAGTTAAGTCAGCTGGCAAGCTAAGAAGCTAGCTAGTTAAGTCAGCTAGATATGTCAGCTAGCTAGCTAATTAAGTCAACTAGTTAAGTCAGCTAGCTAGCCAGCTTGCTAGCTAGGTAGCTACCTAGTTATGTCAGCAGTCTAGCAAGTTGGCTAGGTAGTTGTCACCTAGTTGTCAGCTGATTAGCCAACTGGCTAGGTAGGTAGCTTGCTAGATAAGTCAGCTGGCTAGACAGCTGTCTAGCTAGATGACACACCTAGTTAATTCAGTTGGATATTCAGCTGGCTAGCTACAAAGGAAGCTAGTTAATTCAACTGGTTAGAAAGCAGAGCAGCTAGTTATGACAGCCAGATATGTTAGCTGGTGAGCAAGCTGGTTAGCTAGGTAGTTAGGTAGTTAAGTCAGCTGGCAAGACAGCAGAATACATAGGTAGCTAGCTAGTTAAGTCTGCTTGCTAGCCACCTGGATATCTAGGGATGTCAGCTAGTTAAATCTGCTGGCTAGTCAACTGGCTAACAAGTTAAGTCAACTAGTGGAGTCAGCTGGCTAACCAACTGCATAGTTTGTTAAGTCAGCTATTTAATTCAAGTGGCTAGCCATCTGGCTAGCTAGGTAGCTAGCGAGTTAAGGCAGCTGGCAGGCCAGCTGGCAGGCCAGCTGGCTAGTTGTTTAAGTCAGCTAGTTAAGTCAGCTGGTGAGCCACCTGTCTAGGTAGATAGCTAGCTAATTAAGTCAGCTGTCTAGCCAGCTTGGTAGTTAGTTAATTCAGCAAGTTAAGTGATATGGTTAGTCGTCTGACCAACTTGGTGGCTCACTAGTCAAGCCAGCTGGTTAGCTAGATGGCTATCTAGTTAAGTCAGCTCATTTAGACAGCTGGTTAGTTGGCTGGCTAGCTAGGTGGCTGGCAAGTTAAGCTGGCTGGTTAGCAGTCTGGTAAGGAAGGTGGCCAGCTAGTTAAGCAGGCTGGTTAGCCAGCTGACCTACAGGGTGACTGACTAATCAAGCTGGCTGGCTATTTCACTGTCCAACCAGCCGGCTGGCTACTTAAGCCGGCTGGCAAGACAATTGGCCAGCCCTCTGGCTAGATTGTCGGCTGGCTAGCCTGCTAACCAGCCAGGTAGCTAGCTAGTTAAGAGAGCTGGCTAGCCATATAGCCAAAAAGGTCGCTAGCTAGTTAAGTCAGCTGGCTAGCCAGCTAGACAGTCAACTAATCAGTCAGCTAGTTAAGTCAACTAGCTAGCCAGCTAGCTAGTTAAGTGAGCTAGCAAGTCAGCTAACTATTCACGTACCTAGTTAAGTCAGTTAGCTAGTCAGGTTGCTAGTCAGCTAGCCAATTAAGTCAGCTAGCTTTTCAGCTAGCTAGTTAGGTAGATAGTTAAGTCAGCTGGCCATCTAATTAGCCAGTCATCTAACAAGTTAAGTCAGCTAGTTATACAGATAGATAGCATATTTGCTAGATAGTAATGTCAGGTAGATAGCCAGCTATTTAGTCAGCTATCAAGTTAAGGCAGCTAGCAAATCATCTAGTTATTTAGCTAACTAGTCGGCTAGCAATTCAGCTAGCTAGTGAGCTAACTAGTGGGCTTCCATCGCTTTCCATCAGGTAAGCTAAATAGTCAGCTTGCTTGCCTGCTAAGAGGTAAGCAAACTAGTCAGCACACTCGCCAGAGCAGTTCAACTAACTTGTCAGCTCGCTTGCAGGCCAACAGGTCAGCTAAGTAGTCAGCTTGGTCTCCAGGAGACTAGTTAATTCAGCTCAACAGTCAGCTGACTCGCCAGCAGACTAGTTATTGCAGCACAAGCATTCTCTCATTTGACGACCGAATAGTTAATTCAGCTGACCAGTCGGCTCACTCACTGCCCGACTAGTTAAGTCAGCTCACTTGTTGGATCTCAGGCCCGCCAACTAGTTAAGTCAGCTAACTGGTCGGCCCACTAGCTGGCCAACTAGTTAAGTCAGCCAACCAATTGGCCAACTAGTGGACCAACTTCACTGCCGATAATTTAGGTCAGCTAAACATTCGGCTGACTCATTATGTCAGCTAACTATTCGGCCAACTAGTCGGCCGAATAATTAGGTCAGCAAACTAGACAGCCAACTACTTAACCGAGATAACTATTGGGTAAATTCTTCAGCCAACTAGTTATCCAAGCTAAATAGTTGGCCGATTATTCAGTCAACTTGTTAAGCCAGCAAACAAGTTGGCTGAGAAGGCAGCCAACATGTTAACCCAGATAACTAGTGGGCAGACTCGTCAGACAGCAAGTTAAGTCACCTAGCTGACTCATTAACCAACTAGTTAAATCAGCTATTTAACTCGTTTGCCAACTAGTTAAAACAGTTATCTAACTCATTAGCCAACTCGTTAAATCAGCTAGCTATCTCATAAGCTAACTAGTTATATCAGCTAGCTAAATGAGCTAGCTAATTAGCTAGCTAGGTAATTCAACTAGCTAAGTCATCTTGCTCACTAGTTAGCTAATTATTTAAGTCAGAACTTAAGCCTGCTACCTAACTAGTTTGCTAATTAGATAAGTCAGTTCATTATTCAGCTAGTTAAAAGTTAGCTAACTATTTAATTCAGGTAGTTAAGTCAGGCAGCTTACTAGTTAAGTCACAGAGTTAAGTCAGCTAGCCAAGTAGTTAAGTCAGCTTTCTAAGTCAACTGGTTAAGTCAGCTTTCTAATTTAGTCACCTGGTTAAGACATCTAGATATCTAGTTAGGTAAAGGTTTAAGTCAGCAGGTTGAGTCAGGTTGTTAGCTAGTTAACTAACAGGTTAAGTGAGCTGGTTGAGTCAGCTAGCAAGCTAGTTAGCAAACGGGTTGAGTCAGTTGGTTGAGTAGGCTAGCTGGCTAGTTAGCTAATGAGTTAAGTCAGTTCGATGGTCAGCTAGCTAGCTAGATAGTTAATGAGTTAACTCAGCTGGATGAGTCAGCTAGCCAGCTAATTAGCTAATGAGATAAGTCAGATGATTAAGTCACCTAGCTAGCACATTAGATAACGATGTAGCTAACTAGTTTTCTAGCGGGTTAAGTCAGCTAACTAGCAAGGAAGCTTACTATTTAAGTCAGCTTGTTAGCTAGGTTGCTAACTGGTTAGCTAAATTTAAGTCAACTGGCTAACTATATAGCTAGCTAGTTAGCTAACAATTTAATTAGCTGGCTAGCTAGGTAGCTGCTAGTTAATTCATCTACCAAAGTCAGCTGGCTAGCCAGCTGGCTAGCTAGGGAGTGAGCTAGTTAAGTCTGTTGGATAGTCAGCTGGCTAGCTGGTTCATTCAGCTAGTTAAGATAGCTGGTTAGCCAACTGGCTATGTAGGTAGCTAGCTAGTTAATTCAGCTAGATAGCTACCTGGCTATCTAGTGATGTCAGCGAGTTAAGGTAGCTGGCTAGCTAACTGGTTAGCTGGTTAATTCAGTTAGTTAATTCAGCTGACCAGGCAGCTGGCTTGCTAGTTAAGTCAGCAAGTTAAGTCAGCGGGCCATTCAGTTGGTTAGCTAGTTAAGTCAGCATTTTAAGTCAGCTGGCCAGCCAGATGGCTAGCTAGGTAGCTAGCTAGTTAAGTCAGCTATTTATGTCAGCTGGTTAGCTAGGTATCTATCTAGTTGAATCAGTTTGTTTAGTCAGCTGTCTAGCCAGTTACCTATCAGGGTACCTAGCTAGTTAATTCAAAGGTCTAGTAAGCTGGCTAGGTAGTTAAATTACATACTTAAGTCAGCCCGCTGGACAGTGGTTTAGTTAGGTAGTTAGGTAGTTAAATGCGTTGTCAAGCCAGAGGGTTTTGTAGGTATGTAGCTAGTTAAGTGTGCTGGCAAGCCATTAGGCTACCTAGTTAAGTCAGCTAGTTAAGTCAGCTGGCTATCAAGCTGTCTAGTTAGGTAGGCAGCTAGTTCAGTCTGCTATATACCCAGCTGTCTATTTAATTACGTCAGCTAGTTAAACCAGCTGGCTAGGCTGCTGGTTATCTAGGTAGCTAGGCAGTTAAGTCAGCTGGCTACTCAGCTGGCCAGCTAGTAAAGTCAGCTAGTTTAGTCATCTGACTAACCAGCTGGCTAGCTAGTAAAGCTAGTTAAGTCAGTTGATGAAGTCAGTTGTCTAGCCAGATGGCTAGCTAGTTACAAAGCTGTTTACATCAGATGGGTAGCCAGCTGGCTCACAAGTTATTTCAGCTAATTAAGTCAGCTGGCTAGCTAGGTAGCTAGGCAATTAAGTCAGTTGGCAAGCCAGTTGGCTAACTAGTTAAATCAGATAGTTAAGACAGCTGGCTAACCAGCTTGCTAGCTAGGTAGCTAACTAGATATGTCG
>NW_007146913.1:0-658 GCF_000164805.1 Carlito syrichta
TTAATTTAGTTGACTAGCAAGCTTACTATCTAGGTAGTAAGCTAGTTAAGTCACCTGGCTAGCCAGCTGGCTAACATATTATGTCATGTAGTTAATTCAGCTGGCTTCCCAGCTGGATACATAGGTAGTTAGCTAGTTGAGTCAACTGGCTAGCCATCTGGCTAGCTGGTTAAATCAGTGAGATAATTCAGTTGGCCAACCAGCTGGCAGGCTAGTTAAGTCAGCAAGCTAAGTCAGCTGGCTAGACAGCTGACTAGCTGGTTAAGTCAGCTAGTTAAGTCAGCTGGACATCCAGTTATCTAGCTAGGTGGCTATCTACTTGAGTCATCTAGTTAAGTGAAGTGGCTAGCTAGGTAGGTAGCTAGATAAGTCAGCTGGTTAAATCAGTTGGCTAGCTAGTTAAGACAATTAGTTAAGTCAGCTGACTAGCTAGCTTCTTATCAGGGTAGCTATCTAGTTAAGTCAGCTGGCTATCCAGCAGGCTAGCTACTTTATTCACATAGTTAAGTCAGTTTGCTGGCCAGTAGGTTAGCTAGGTAGTTACTAGTTAAGTCAGCTGGCAAGCCAGCGGGCTATGAAGTTTGGTAGCTACTTAAGTCAGTTGTCTAGGCTTTAGGCTATCTAGTTAATTGAACTAGTTAAATCAACTGTCTATCCA
>NW_007146914.1:0-644 GCF_000164805.1 Carlito syrichta
CTAGTTGTCAGCAAGTAAGTCAGCTGGCTAGACAGCTGACTAGCTGGTTAAGTCAGCTAGTTAAGTCAGTTGGACATCCAGTTATCTAGCTAGGTGGCTAGCTAGTTGAGTCATCTAGTTAAATGAAGTGGCTAGCTAGGTAGGTAGCTAGATAAGTCAGCTGGTTAAATCAGTTGGCTAGCTAGTTAAGACAATTAGTTAAGTCAGCTGGCTAGCTAGCTTATTATCAGGGTAGCTATCTAGTTAAGTCAGCTGGCTATCCAGCGGGCTAGCTACTTTATTCACATAGTTAAGTCAGTTCGCTGGCCAGTAGGTTAGCTAGGTAGTTACTAGTTAAGTCAGCTGGCAAGCCAGTGGACTATGAAGTTTGGTAGCTACTTAAGTCAGTTGTCTAGCCTTTAGGCTATCTAGTTAATTGAGCTAGTTAAGTCAACTGTCTATCCAAATGTCTAGCTCAGTAGTTAGGTAGTTAAGTCTGCTGGCTAGCCAGCTGGCTACATCGTTAAGTCAGCTAATTAAATCAGCTGGCTAGGCTGCTGGCTAGCTAGGTAGCTAGGCAATAAATTCAGGTGGCTTGACAGCTGGCCAGCTAGTTAAGTCAGCTAATATAGTCAGCTGGCTAACCAGCTGGTTAGCTAGTTAGG
>NW_007146915.1:0-1109 GCF_000164805.1 Carlito syrichta
TCAATGAGCTAGGTAACTAGCTAGCTAGGTAATTCAACTAGCTAAGTCATCTTGCTCACTAGTTAGCTAATTATATAAGTCAGAACTTAAGCCTGCTACCTAACTAGTTTGCTAATTAGATAAGTCAGCTCATTATTCAGCTAGTTAAAAGTTAGCTAACTATTTAATTCAGGTAGTTAAGTCAGCCAGCTTACTAGTTATGTCACAGAGTTAAGTCAGCTAGCCAAGTAGTTAAGTCAGCTTTCTAAGTCAACTGGTTAAGTCAGCTTTATAATTTAGTCACCTGGTTAAGACATCTAGATATCTAGTTAGGTAAAGGTTTAAGTCAGCAGGTTGAGTCAGGTTGTTAGCTAGTTAACTAACGGGTTAAGTCAGCTGGTTGAGTCAGCTAGCAAGCTAGTTAGCAAACGGGTTGAGTCAGTTGGTTGAGTAGGCTAGCTGGCTAGTTAGCTAATGAGTTAAGTCAGCTGACCAGTCGACTCGCCTACTATCCAACTAGTTACATCAGGTGACCAATCGGCTCACTCGCCGGTGAACTAGTTAATTCAGCTGACCAGTCGGCTCACTTGCCAACTGACTAGTTAAGTCAGCTAACCAGTCGGCTCACTAGCAGTCCAACTAGTTAAGTTAGTTAACCAATCGTCTGACCAGTGGGCCAACTTTTCAGTGGACAATGTAGGTCAGCTAAGTAGTCGGCTGACTATTTAAGTCAGCTAACTAGTAGTCCAATTAATCGGACTAGTTAGGTCAGCAAGTTAGCAAGCCAACTAGTTAACCCTAATAAATATTGGGTTAACTACTCAGTCAACTAGTTAACCCAGCTAGTCGGCCGACTATTTGGCCAACAGTTTATGCCAGCAATCATGTTGGCCGAGTAGACAGCCAACATATTAAACCAGTTAACTAGACAGCTGATGCATCAACCAACAAGTTAAGTCACCTAGCTAACTCGTTAACCAACTAGTTAAATCACCTAATTAAACTAGTTAAAACAGTTAGCTAACTTGTTAACCAACTTAAGTCAGCTAGTTATCTTGTTATCCAGATAGTTAAAGACCGTTAGCTAAGTCAGCTAGCTAAACAGCTAGCTAGCTAAGTCGGCTAGCTAA
>NW_007146916.1:0-581 GCF_000164805.1 Carlito syrichta
TTAGCTAGCTAGCTCATTAGCTAAAGAGCTAAGATCAAATAAGTCACCTAGCTAACACGCTAGATCATGAGTAAGCTAACTAGTTAGCTAGCTGGTTATGTCAACTAGCTAGCTAAGCAGCTAAGTATTTAAGTCAGCTGGCTAGCTAGGTAGCTAGCTAGTTAGCTAACTATATTATTCAGCTGACCAACTAGGTAGCTAGCTAAATAACTCAGCTATTTAAATCAGCTAGCAAGCCAGAAGGCTAGATAGGTAGTGAGCTAATTAAGTCATTTGGCTAGAAAGCTGGCTACCTGGTTATTTCAGCTAGTTAAGAGAGCTGGCTAACCAACTGCCAGTGTATATAGCTAGCTAGTTAAGTCAACTAGATAGCTACCTGGCTAGCTAGTGACGTCAGCATGTTAAGACAGATGGCTAGCCAACTGGCTAGCATGTTAAGTCAGCTAATTTAGTCAAAGTCTAGCCAGCTGGCTAGGCAGGTAGCTAGCTAGACATATAAGCTTGCTAGCCAGCAGGCTAGCTGTTCAAGTCAGATAGTTAACCAGCTGGCTAGCCTTCAGGCTATGTAGGTATCTCGCTAG
>NW_007146917.1:0-1369 GCF_000164805.1 Carlito syrichta
GTTGCTACTCAACTAGCCAGTTCAGTCAGCTAGCTAGTCAGCTATATTGTCAGGTTATAGTTAAGTCACTAGACAGCTAACTAGCCAGTTAGCCAGCTAGTTAAGTCAGCTAGCTAGATAGCTAGATAGCTTGTTGGCTAGCTAGTTATGTCAGCTATATAGCCAGCTATCTTGTCAGCTAGCTATTTATGTCAGCTAGCAAATGATCTAAGTATTTATCTAACTAATCGGCTAGCCACTCAACCAGCTGATCAGATAACTAGTGGGCTTGCTCGCTTTCCATCTGGTCATCTAACTTGTTGACTCGCTCGCCTACCAACCATTCAGCAAATTAGTCAGCTCGTTCATCTGCCAACAAGTCAATTACTTGTCGGCTCACTGGTAGACCAACATGTCAGCTAATTAGTCGTCTTCCTCACCAGCTGACTTGTTATGTCAGCTCACTGGTCAGCTATCTCGCTGGCTGACTAGTTATGGCAGCTCACCCATCGGCTCACTTGATGGCTGCTAGTTAAGTTGGCTCACTGTCAGCTCAATCGCTGTATGATGTGTTAAGTCTTCCTGCCATTTGGCTCACACACCAGCCGACTAAAATCAGCTGACCAGCTCACTCGCCAGACAAATAGTTAAGTCAGCTGACCAGTCGGCTAACCCACCGGCTGACTAATTAAGTCAGCTAAGCATTCAGACGACTAGTCGGCCAACTTGTTATTTCAGCTAACCAATCAACCGACTAGTCAGCCAACTTGTCAGCTGAGAAGTTACCTCTGCTAACTAGGTGGCCGAATAGTTAGGCCAGCCACTTAGTCAGCCAAATAGTCGGCTGACTATTTAGGTCAGAAAACCAGCCAGCCAACTACTTAATCATGCTAGCTAGTGGGACAATTCATCTGTCAACTCGTTGACCCAGCAAACTATTGGCCAACTAGTGGGCCACCTTGTTAAGCCAGGAAAGAAGTTGACTGAGTAGTCCACCAACGTGTTAAACCAGCTAACATGTAGAGAGTCTCATCAGCCAACAAGTTAAGTAAACTAGCTAACTCATTATCCAACTACTTATGTCAGCTAGCTACCTCGTTTACCAACTAGTAAAAACAACTAACTGGTTAACCAACTTGTTAAATCAGTGAGCTATCTCGTTAGGCAACTAGTTAAGTCAGCTAGCTAACCACCTAGCTAGCTAAGTCAGCTAGCTAAGTCAACTAGCTCACTAGTTAGCTAACTGTTTAAGTCAGCTACTTAAGTCTGCTACCTAACTACTTAGATAAGTCAGCTAGTTATTCAGCTATTTAAATAGTTAGCTAACTATATAATTCAGGTAGTTAAGTCAGCTTGCTAAATAGTTAACTCAGTCAATTAAGTGAGCTAG
>NW_007146918.1:0-696 GCF_000164805.1 Carlito syrichta
TTCTGCTGGAATCCCATTTGCCTGAGGCACTTGAGCTACTTCCATGCCTGACATAATGGCATTTCCACATGAGAGAAAAGCACATACAACCAGGCTCCTGGGATGTGAAGGCACATTGTGGGCTGGAATCAGGCCCACCTATCTCCACAAGCAGGCATGTGCTCAGGTCTGTCTCCCCAGCCTCAACCTTGATTTCCTGACAGCTAAGGGACTGGAAGAAGGAAATGACTAATACATTTGTTAGATGAAATCAGAAGGACCAGAAAGCAGTGGTGACTGCTTTCCTTAAGGAGTTTCTTCTACAGAGCTTCCTGTGGAAGCATATCACCTTTCCAACAAATATGTCATTTTTTGGAATTTGACTTTTCAAACTGCAAAAGATAAACATCCCACAAGGGGTTGCATTTTGTTAGGAAAGAAATAAGAACAGTGAACACCACTTCCAGAGCTCTGGGAAATGAGCTTTATTTTTATCACCAAGGTGAGAATACTCATCATAGAAGCTCCCAGAAAACTAGGAGTGGTACAAACAAGTACTATATCTGATCCTTCATTTCCAGGGCTTCTAAATAATGACTAAATGTTCATCACTCTACTATGCACAGTAATGAAATTTAGAAGAAATAAAAGATGTGGCTGTGTCCCCAAGAACCATACAATCATCCCAAGGGGGCACAAATATTGAATAGAAAATAA
>NW_007146919.1:0-828 GCF_000164805.1 Carlito syrichta
TTGCCTGCCCAGGAGTATCCAGGGGAATGGTCAAAAGAGGAGAGAGGCCAGAGTCCCAGCCAGTCAGGCTCCTTTCTGCTCTCTGTGGACCCAAGGCTGCAGGTGAAGGATAAAGGTGTCCTGTACCCTGTGAATCCTCCTAGATCGTCTCCCACTACCCAGGCCCAGAAGCTTCTCTGCCTGGTTTGCCTCAGATGTAACCCTGAGCTGTGGCGAGTGACAGGAGAATCCACTCATCTCCCTACACCCTACTCTGACATGGAACAGCACGGAATCCAGCTCTGCAGCCTCAGCTATGTGGCCAACCCACAAATACAGCCTGGTTGTGCCTTTTCTCCCTGTGCTTCCTGTCCTCCCCTACACCTGCCCAGAGCACAGAGGTCTTTCATTTTTCTTCCTTTTATTGCGGGTAGGGGGTGTTTGTAGAGATCATATTCAAGACTTTAAAACACAGTCTCATTAATTTTTAAAGAAGGGAAACACTGCAAATAATGCCCTCAGATCACTGTGGCACAAAGCTGTAAGCAACAATCTTGAGAGAGCCAAAAATCCCAAAATATTTGTAACTTAAGGAATATGGTACATTTTTTGGTGGCATTCATAGGGTACACCTTGCAGTTTGGCATGCGCCTCTTTTTCATCCACTTCAGAGAATGAAGTGGAAATCTCAATGGTTTCTTCACAGCATATCCCTCCTCCTAGCCCTCTGGTATAAAACTAGAAGCCAACAATGGTAAGATGGCCAGAAAATTCCAAAATATTTCAAATTAAGCACTTCAGTGACTTCTTGGGGGTCATTTCTTTGGGTACACTCTGGTCACAGATGTA
>NW_007146920.1:0-976 GCF_000164805.1 Carlito syrichta
TTGGGGAGGGCTAAGGCAGGAGAATCGCTTAAAGCCAGGAGTTTGAGACTAGCCTGGGCAGCATAGCAAGACTCAATCTCTATCAAAAAAAGGCAAAAATTAGTCAAGTGTGGTGGCACATGCTCACAGTTCCAGGTACCTGGGAAGCCAAGTCAGGAGGCTGATTTGAGCCCAGGAGTTCAAGGTTACAAGGCAGTCCAGTTTTGGTGACAGAGCAAGATCTTGTCACAAAGCAAAACATGAACAGCACATGTGCACTCCTGTAAAAGTATATACATATATACAAATATATATATATTTCCACCATTAAATGATATGTGTATCAAGGAAAGAAACTGCAACTTTTTCATTACTGTTTCCCACAAAAACCTAGTTCTATGTCTGAATCATAGTAGTTGGCTAATAACAGTTTTAGAAAAACAAGAAGGAAAATATTGTCATATATTTTCTGCCACAATATGCATAACAGAATAAATTTAACCACTATGCTCAAAAAATGACTATTTAGAAACTTCTTTTTCAAGCAGCATCTTCATATGATTCTAAGAGGCTTATCTTACTGTATCACATTCACTACAGATGTTCAGATGGGTTTTTTGTTCTCATAATATCTACATTCCCCTGTTCCAAATGTGATATTTGTATATCAACCACATTCTGACGTGCAATTTCTATAAAAAATATAATCTATCCAAAGAAGGTAGACTATGGCTCTTTAACTTATTTTTAAGTCTTTAGAATTTCCCTTTTTGAGATTATCTTTTAATATATAATATTTTCTGAAGAACTTTAAGGAAATTAAGCAATATATTACCTACAGCCATGAACAATTTTATTTAATCCATGAGATATTGTATTCTGCATAGTAAATTGAGCCTATTTCCTGAACAGAACTATGTTCAAAACATGACTGCCAGTCATCTTTCAGTGTTGTGAATTTGTAGTACCACATTCTTCATGTATAATATCTTTAAAG
>NW_007146921.1:0-764 GCF_000164805.1 Carlito syrichta
AAAGTATATACATATATACAAATATATATATATCTCCACCATTAAATGATATGTGGATCAAGGAAAGAAACTGCAACTTTTTCATTACTGTTTCCCACAAAAACCTAGTTCTATGTCTGAATCATAGTAGTTGGCTAATAACAGTTTTAGAAAAACAAGAAGGAAAATATTGTCATATATTTTCTGCCACAATATGCATAACTGAATAAATTTAACCACTATGCTCAAAAAATGACTATTTAGAAACTTCTTTTTCAAGCAGCATCTTCATATGATTCTAAGAGGCTTATCTTACTGTATCACATTCACTACAGATGTTCAGATGGGTTTTTTGTTCTCATAATATCTACATTCCCCTGTTCCAATTGTGATATTTGTATATCAACCACATTCTGACGTGCAATTTCTATAAAAAATATAATCTATCCAAAGAAGGTAGACTATGGCTCTTTAACTTATTTTTAAGTCTTTAGAATTTCTCTTTTTGAGATTATCCTTTAATTTATAATATTTTCTGAAGAACTTTAAGGAAATTAAGCAATATATTACCTACAGCCATGAACAATTTTACTTAATCCATGAGATATTGTATTCTGCATAGTAAATTGAGCCTATTTCCTGAACAGAACTATGTTCAAAACATGACTGCCAGTCATCTTTCAGTGTTGTGAATTTGTAGTACCACATTCTTCATGTATAATATCTTTAAAGTTTCCTCACTTTTCTTTGTCTTTTCTAAATCTTTCTATCACTATAAACTTTGT
>NW_007146922.1:0-667 GCF_000164805.1 Carlito syrichta
GGGGATCACCTCTGGTGGGTAGATCAGTCTCTTCCCTGGGTGCCGGTGGGGAGTGCCTCAGCCAGGCTTAACTTGAGTAGAGTCCTTCTATCACAGCTAATATCCAGGCTCCACCCAGGTTCACCATCACAGTTCTGCCCCAGATGTGTGGGTATGTCTTTAAAGGATTGCTAGAGAGGAGAGGATTAGGTCAGCCCCAGACTCACCATTTATCTCTTTGGAGGTCTTCCTTGTCCTTTCCTGGCCACTCCTTTTGTCCTGTAGCTGAATCAGGGTAGGGGGAGGGATGCTTGATGCCCAGCACTCCTGTTGCCCCTCCAGAGTTTGTGCTTTCAGGATATTCCCTCTGGGTTATGGCCAATCCCTGAGTAGTTAGTCAACTAGCCATAGAGATTGGGTTGAGCTTGTCACTTCATGGTGAGCAAGCTAGAGCACTTTTCTGCCTAGTTTTTAATTTGGTGACAGGGTGCCTCTTTTGTCTTCTCCAGTGGCACTCCAACTCTGGGCTCCCTTGCTGAGTATCCTTGGCAGCCTTTTTTGCCAGTGTCTGGCCAGGCACTGCAGTGGTGAGGAGAGCCTGGAACCAGAGGTCTCTCCTAGCAGCTTCCTCCCTAGATGGACTTTGTTGATATTTTTAAAATGGTGCTTGGTTTCTGTGCCCTGAAAA
>NW_007146923.1:0-5858 GCF_000164805.1 Carlito syrichta
GTGCCGGTGGGGAGTGCCTCAGCCAGGCTTATCTTGAGTAGAGTCCTTCTATCACAGCTAATATCCAGGCTCCACCCAGGTTCACCATCACATTTCTGCCCTAGATGTGTGGGTATGTCTTTAGAGGATTGCTAGAGAGGAGAGGATTAGGTCAGCCCCAGACTCACCATTTATCTCTTTGGAGGTCTTCCTTGTCCTTTCCTGGCCACTCCTTTTGTCCTGTAGCTGAATCAGGGTAGGGGGAGGGATGCTTGATGCCCAGCACTCCTGTTGCCCCTCCAGAGTTTGTGCTTTCAGGATATTCCCTCTGGGTTATGGCCAATCCCTGAGTAGTTAGTCAACTAGCCACAGAGATTGGGTTGAGCTTGTCACTTCATGGTGAGCAAGCTAGAGCACTTTCCTGCCTAGTTTTTAATTTGGTGACAGGGTGCCTCTTTTGTCTTCTCCAGTGGCACTCCAACTCTGGGCTCCCTTGCTGAGTATCCTTGGCAGCCTTTTTTGCCAGTGTCTGGCCAGGCACTGCAGTGGTGAGGAGAACCTGGAACCAGAGGTCTCTCCTAGCAGCTTCCTCCCTAGATGGACTTTGTTGATATTTTTTAAATGGTGCTTGGTTTCTGTGCCCTGAAAAGTGCTAGGGTTCAAGCACCAACTGCTTCACCAGGAGATCCTTGACCACTTGCTCCTGAGTCCCCAGTCAGTCACTCAAATGCCCATTTACAGACATGTATGCAAAGTTTTCCATACACTCACTTACTCACACTGGGGCTTGCTTAGACCAACTGACTTTTTTACCATGTTTTCAAAAGAAAAAAATGACATATGCACTATAGAGAAAAAAAAATTTAATTGAAGTTTGACTTATTTTTGTTAAGTAGAAATATATTCATCTATTCTAATTTTTTAGGGGGAAATCTGATGCCATTTCCCATGAGGAATTTGAATCTGGTTAAGTGCTTAATTCCTAACAGTTCATAAACTTATCATATTTGAAATGAGTTTCTAAGTGGAAACTTTCAAACAAAATTGTATGCCTATATGAAGGATATTGGTACATAATATGAAAGATGTAGTCCGTAATGTTTATTTAAAAACATAAAAGTATCGAGTACCACTAGTTTATGATTTAACATCTTACTTTTTAAAATTTTTGCTTATCAAATAATTTCTACTTTCAGAAAAATAGACTGTGCAATAGGATAAAATTAAGATAATGGAAATGTTTTATTTTTGTGTCCAAATCATTATTACCCACTAGCCACACTAGCTATTGAATATTTGGACTTGTGTAAATGAAGAGTTAAATTTTAAGCTTTATTTACTTTCAATAACTTACATTTAAATAGCTGCATGTGGTTGGTAGCTAGTATACTACAAAGTGTAGTTCAAGAACACTTTAGGTAGCATAGAATGAAAGAATTAAAAAGAAACAAATACACAAACAAAATTTTCTGGACAGTAGAGCCTTTTCAAGGTTTTAAGCAAAGTTCCTTCTAAGACTTCATTTAATACTTTCTCTTGTGCTTTGTTAGTCTGCATAAATTCAGCTTTGAAAAAATACTCTGAGTTTATAGAAGCTTCCTAATTACTCACCTGGAAGAGAAACAAGTGCCATATTCATACTGTAATTGTGGAAATAACAAAAATTGTTTGAGACAAATAAGAACTCAAGTTAATGTCTCAAAAAAGGAAAAAACAATCTGTAATGATGAATAGAAAAATGTTAACCCTAATGTCCTTAAATACTTCACTAATTCAGGTAGACAAATGATAATCAAAATCATAAAAATATGATTCCATTAAAATGAAACATTATACTGTGGTGTAGGTAGAATAGTATAAAAATTTATGCCTAAAGTGGTAAAATATTTAAAAATGTTTGCATATAAATGAGATAATTTGTGTATATAAAAGTTCACTTATATATATCCGTCTTTTGGTATTGGATATTTAATGTGGCATATCATTCATTAATTTATCTATTCATCTTTTCTATAAATATGTGTAGTCGCTAGCACCCATGCTATATCCTGGGGCTTGAGAATGAAAGACCTTCTCTTCTACAACACAGCTCAGATATTTTGGGAGTTTATACAAGTAAGTTATTATTATAGCTAGAATGAAGTACTGACATAAAAATATGGAAAAGAGACACAAAAGAACATCAGTCACAGAATGAAGAGGCAAAAAGATTTATCAGGAGACAGTCACTTGAGGACAGTGTTCAAAGAAAAACCTAAAACAAGTTACATTTAACAGTTTAATTGAGCAAAGAACAATTGATTAGGCAGCCTTCCAAACCAGTGAGCCTCAGAAAGACTCCAGCATAGCCACGTGGCAACTTTGTGAACAGAAAAAGCAACTTGGTGTACAGAAAAAATGGAAGTGAGGTACAGATGCAGTAGATTGGTAACAGCTCAGCGATTGCCCTATTTAAACCTCTTTTGAATAGCTGGCTATCCTCACTTGGTTGAAACTTGATGATTGGCACAAGGGTAGAATCGGCATATACATCTAGTTAGATTACAGTTCACTATATACAAGAAACCTTTGGGTTGAACTTAAAATATGTAAGGAGGTAGCTGTATGCTAAACTTAATTGAAAACCTGTTAATTTATTGTCATATGTCAAATTTTTTTGACATATTTTTTGGATCCCTCATACAACTACTTGCATATGACAATAAATATGTAGTTATATGAGGGATCCAAAAAAACCCCAGAATTATGTTTTGCTATTTTGTTTTGTTTTATTTTGTTATTTAAGGATGAGCTCCTTTTAATATAGACTTTCCCTGTTAGGTAAGTATTCTAAGAACCCATCAGGGTCAATGTACCAGTTAGTGTTCTTATGAGAGTCTGCTTTCAGCTTCAGTACATTTATTTTGGACAGTATTTCATTTGCTCATTTCATGATGGACAATTTAGACCAACATCTTGCTCACAATGTGCTGATTGCTCAGCAGATTTTAACTAACAGCAGTAGGACCTCCATGCTCCATCTTCCCTATTCACCTGGTCTCACCACAAGAGACTGTTTTTGCTTCCAGGATGAAAAATTCCTCTGAGGTAAATGTTTTGTTGATGTGGAAGAGGTGAAGCAACAGCAACAAAGTTATAAAAGGCATCAAGAAATCTAGCTGCCTGCAATGAAAGCAAAGGCGAGAGGCTAGAGATCAGAGCTGAAGAGACTTTAGACACTCAGGAAAGATTCCAGAGCTAGTCTGATTTCTTATTTTGACTTTGATTTTATCACTTTGACTGTTTTGCTCACTTTTGTTTGCTTTTTGACTTACACCATCTGTTTGTGTTAGGGACAATGCATCAAAAGGCATGAATTTATTGGTCTGTCTTTGTGTAGCTACCAGTATTCTTTAGGGTATTATGCTTGCATGTTTTTCTCATTTCTCTCTGGCCTTGTGTCTCTTTTTCACTTGTTAGTTGATATGTATGTCTGTTTTCCCTCTCACTCTTCTTTCTTTCTAACTTCCTATTGAACCCCCTTCCTCCATTATTTTCTCTTTTGTACCTCCTTTTGTTCCAGGGACCAAACCTACATACTGCTGCGCAGACAGATAGTAAGGCAGTGGGAAATAGGTTCCAGTGCACTCAAACACCTATTGGTGGATGCTAGAATCAGCATATAGATCCTGAATTACAGCTCCCCCCTCAATTAAACCTCAAAACTGCAAAAAGCACAGCCTGAAGTACACATTCAAAACTCAAAAGTGAACAAAATCAGAGGACCCGAATAAGGAAGAACAAGAGATTGCACAGGTGAAGAAAAAGCAACCCCGCCTTCCCTGAAAAACAGAATTAGAGAAGGGGAGGGAAAGGGGGAGAGAGAGAGAAAAATCTACACAAATGAAGAAAAACCAAAAGAAGAATATGAGTCTCTCCCAGACTCCTGGGAGGTCAGACACTTAGAAAACTGACTTCGGAATGCAAACAATGAAGAGCCCCCAGAATGACTGGTCTCAAACTACAAACTTAGATATTAAGACATTAATGGAGAGATTAAAAAGAATTGAGGAGAGACAAGAAGAAACTAGGAAGAAGCTGATAACTGAGATAGCAGTAATAAAGAACATAGAAGACAAAAAGATAATTAAAAAATCAATGAAACAATGAAACAAAAAGCTGGTTCTTCAAAAGGATAAACAAGATCAATGGTCCCCTAGCTAGACTGACCAAGAAAAAGAGAGAGAAAGCCCAAATAAGCACAATCAGAAACACAAAAGATGAAGTCACATCTGACCCTGAAAAAATACAAAAGATCATTAGAGACTACTATGTACACTTGTATGGAAACAAACTTGAAAACCTTAAGGAAATGGAGGACTTCGCTGTCATCACACAACCGGCCTAGGTTGAAACAAGAAGAAATTGAGACCCTAAATAGACCAATAACAATCAAGGAAATTGACTACGTAATAAGAAAACTACCTACAAAAAAAAAGCCCTGAACCAGATGGCTTTCCAGCAGAATTCTACAAGACATGTAAGGAGGAACTGACACTAATCCTACTGAAGGTATTCTAGGTGACTGAGAAAGATGGAACTCTCCCAAAAATCATTTTACAAAGCTAACATCACATTGATACTCAAGCCAGGTAAAGGCTCAACAAAGAAAGAGAACTACAGGCCAATATCTTTGATGAACAGAGATGCTAAAATTCTCAACAAGATCCTAGCAAACCGGATTCAACAACACATCTCAAAAATCAGCCATCATGACCAAATAAGCTCCATCCCTGGGATGCAAGGCTGGTCCAACATTTGTAAAACCATAAATGTAATTAAGCACATCAACAGACATCAAAACAAAAACCACATGATTATATCATTAGATGCAGAAAAGGCTTTTGATAAAATCCAGCACCTTTTCTTGATAAAAACCCTTGAACATCTAGGCATACGGGGAACATACCTCAAAATAGTAAAAGCCATCTACGAGAAACCCACAGCCAGCATACCCCTAAACAGACAAAAATTGGAAACATTTCCCCTGAAAACTGGAATGAGACAAGGATACCCACTCTCACCCTTCCTGTTCAATATAGTATTGGATGTCCTGACTAGAGCAAACAGAAAAGAGAAGGCAATCAGGGGTATTTAAATAGGAAAAGAGGAAGTCAAGTTATCTCTCTTTGCAGATGACATGATTGTGTACCTTGCAAACCCAAGAGAATCTGTCAAAAACCTCCTTACACTGATAAAGGCCTTTGGCAAGTCTCAGGATATAAAATAAATGTGCAAAAGACAATCGCATTTCTTTACACCAATAATAAACCAACAGAAACTCAAATAGAAAGCACAATTCCATGCACAATAACCACAAAAAAATGAAATACCTTGGCATCTTCCTAGCCAGAGACATGAAAGACCTTTACAATGAAAACTACAAAACACTGCACAAAGAAAACAAAGATGACACAAACAAGTGGAAAAATATCCCATGCTCATGAATTGGAAGAATCAGAGTTGTGAAGATGTCCATCCTACCTAAGGCAATCTACAGATTTAATGCAATACCCATCAAATTACCAGCAACATTCTTCTCAGACCTAGAAAAAACAATACAGTAATTCATATGGAAACAGAAACGACCAAGAATAGCCAAAACAATCCTCAGCAAAAAAAAACAAAAAAACAAAAAACAAAGCAGGTGGTATCACATTATCAGACTTCAAACTTTACTATAAAGCTACAATCATCAAAATAGCTTGGTATTGGTATAGGAACAGCTATATAGACAAATGGAATAGAATTGAGATTCCAGAAGCAAAACATCAATTTCTTAATCCACTCATCTTCAACAAAGCCTCCACCATCTACCACTGGGGAGAGAAGTACCTATG
>NW_007146924.1:0-3569 GCF_000164805.1 Carlito syrichta
CCTCTGGGCACCCTAAGAGGACCAGGACATGTGGGAAGAGAGGCTGATATTCTGGCTCCTCCTGCTGAGGTCTTCTTGTCACCCATCTGCCAATGTGAGTTTGAACTGGACAGGCGTGGTTTCTTTTTTTTTTTATTGGGTCATGTCACGCTGTGATTTAGATAAGAGGTATTCATGGTGTCTGTGATGGGAACTTGGTCCTCTTTCACTGAGGTCCTCAGTACAGGCATCTTGAGCAGGTGTCTGGTTGAGCTTGCTCAAACCTATGCCCATCGATTCTGCTTGGGTCAAACACAGGGAAGGCTGACAAAATGTAAACCTGAAATAGTAACTCTATAGCAGTTCTTGGTTGGAATTATAAGGTACGTGATTTTATCTCACGAAGTTTGTTTGTGAAAGCATAAGGAATTCTTATTTAATAAGAGTCATGGGCATATTAGACTGACTCCTGGAAGCCCTGTGCAAAATCATCCTCAGTTCCTGTCCGTTTTGGTTCCACCCCATATATGGTTTCCTAGCAAGTCCGTTATTCATATTTGTGCAGGTTTGCCTGCCCTGGGAACTGTGGTACCTCATTCTTGGTGTTAGTACTAGTCTGTTCAAAGGGAAATGTCTTTCATGTTTTGTGTTATCTGGTTTGTTGATTTTCAGCAGCTTCTGGGTTATCCCTTTTTTCTGTTCTTGAAAGTTGCCCAGAGGGACTATGTCCAACCAGTTTTATGGGAGCTGTGAAAAGCTCATCCGATATGAAAATAAATGGCTGCACTCTGCTACTATGTTGATAATGGGGTATCCCCTAGGGATGACACGACCAAGAAGTGAATGAGTTATTGTGTTGCTTTTTATTTTGTAAAATGTGTTATGTACAGATTGTTGATATATCGGAAATAGAAAGGGTCTCTAAAGTCATATGCATGCCGTATGTATTCTGCTGGGCACAATGTTTCTGAAATCATTCACACAGTGGAAGAGATCGGTACTGCTTTCCTTTCCAGTCCTGACTCAGCGTATGCTGAATCCAATCTGTAGAATGACTGTGTGCAATTCACCATTTAAAAAAAAAAACATTAAAAAAATCAAAGTGTTGAGTTTTTAAGAGCACCCTATTAAATCCAGTATTTATGTAGAAGCGGTGTCAGAATCAGTCTGAATTTAATAGAAGTCTTTGTGTTCATTCACATGAGTCTAATAGAATCTGAAAGATATTCCATGCTATTAGTGCCAATCTCATTATAACCACCTTGGTTTTTTAGGCACTAAAGTGTGATAATTTCTGAATAAAGTCATCTCTTTATTGTTGTTTTTTTAACTTATCTTTAAGTGATTAAGATTTGCCTACTAAGAGAAAAGTATAATTCAGAGGGATTCTTACCCAGTGTTAGATGTAGGTGAACCAGAAACTACTTCAAGACACCCAGTAACTCTATGAGTAAAGCATTTTTGAGCGAGATTTAACCATTTCACAATATATGTATACTTTAAAACTCCCTGTTGTACATTATAAATTCATCCAAGTATATATTTCAATTTTAAAAATAAGAACTTTGACAAAAAGCTAATTACTTTAGACCAAAAATTAAAAGACACTTAACATTCACAAGGTATAACAACTCTACAAGTCAGGCAAGAAACACGAGTCTGATAAATTTCAACCTACCTTGAGCATTGAAATTGCCTAGAGATATATGATAGGTGTGGTTACCTCTTGCAGGGGGTTTTCTAGGGAAGATTCTTTGTGACTAATGTCTTGTTAATGTCATTAAGGTGTCTTATTATTTCAAATATTATTATTCCAGCCATTCCATATTGGGCATGACCATCTTCTTCTTGGATCTGATTCTTTTGGAATTTTGTGGAAACCTATTGTTATTGCTGCCTTCCTGGGAATTTCTACACTTGCCATTTTCCTCTGGAGAACTGTCCTTGCTGTGAGTATATACACCTATCATATAGGTATAGTTACAAATGAGAACATAAAATATAAGTCACTGGATCTTTTATTTGCATTTATTGATATATGTTTCCCTTGTAGCACTGACTTCGGGCATCCAACAGATATTCTTTCCTATTTTATTGTCATTTAGATAGAAATTTAAAAAAAACTTCTGTTGATACAAGTGTTTTGACCCATGTGCTTTTTAGAAATATGTTGTTAAACCTCCAAATATCTTGTAGTTTTCCATCTATCTTTGTGTTGTTGATCTTAAATCAACACTATAGTCCAGAGCAAACTTTCTATGATTACTATTCCTTTAAATTCATGAGGCTGTGTTTCATAGCCCTGAATGTGAGTGTTTGATGTGAGATAGAGGAGAATGTGACTTCTGCTGTTTTAGGGCGAAGTGTTTTATAAATATCAAAAAATCCAGTTGACTGATGGTGCTATCCAGTTCAACTATATCCTTATTGATTTTCTGCCTGCAGAATCTGTCAATGACTGATAGAGGGGTATTGACATTTCTAGCTATTGTAATGGATTCACCTATTTCTCCTTCCAGTTCTCTCAGTTTTTGTCTTGTGCATTTTGATGCTCTCATGTTAGATGGATACACGCTAAGGATTGTTAAGTGCTCTTGAATAACTGAGCACTCCATGATTAATTTAATGACCCTTTTGATTCCTGATATGTTTCCTTGCTCTCTAATGTGTTTGTGTGAAATTAAAATACCTACTTAGTTTTCTTTTGATCAGTATCGTGTCTTTTTCGCCATCTCTTTGCTACTTATATATGTGTGTCTTTTTTTGTAGGCATGCTATTGTTGGGTTTTGGTTTGTTATCCACTCTTTCAGTTACTGTCTTTGAAATGGCGAATTTAGACCATTTATGTTTAAAATGATGATTGGTATGGTTGCATGAGTATCTCCCATATGTGTGCGTTTTCTCTTTGTTGTCCTTGTTTTCTTTTTCCTTCCATTTTTGCTTTGTATTTTCGGGTTTTAGTTGAGAATTCTGTAAAATTGTATTTCTTCTGGTCTCTCAGTATGACAGTTATCCTTATTTAACTTTAAAAAAAATTCTTTTTAGATATTGTCCTCAAATTTGAAATAGACATTTAAAATTAACCCGGGTCCTCTTTTAAATAGCACTGTACCACTTCCAAGGAAGTGTGAGCATCTTCTAACAGATGATTTTAAGTGCCCCTTTATAACCTTACCCTTATTTATTTATCTATAAGCTATAATTGCCAAATGTCTTTTTCCTATTATTCTTTTTTTGCAATTATTGATGTGACCACACAGTCTTCTTATCTAATACTCTTCCTTTCAATGAGTAGATCAAGGTGCTGACCAATAAAACTTTTCCCTCTGAAACCCTTCTTTTAATAACATTTCAAGCCAGATCTATCAGAGAACATATTCTTTCAATTTATGTTTGTCTGAGAAATTCTTTCTTTCTCCTTCAGTTTAGAAGGATACTTTTTCTGGCTACAAAATTCAAGGTTATTTATTTTCCTTTAACACTGTATTTTATTTCTCATTGTTTTTGATTGCATGAATTCTGAAGAGAAGTCTGATGAAATTCTTACCCTTGTTACTAAGTTAAGAAGTTTTTAACTTCCTGTCAAGTT
>NW_007146925.1:0-4635 GCF_000164805.1 Carlito syrichta
CTCCTCCTGCTGAGGTCTTCTTGTCACCCATCTGCCAACGTGAGTAAGAACTGGACAGGCGTGGTTTCTTTGGTTTTTATTGGGTCACGTCACGCTGTGATTTACATAAGAGGTGTTCGTGGTGTCTGTGATAGGAACTTGGTCCTCTTTCACTGAGGTCCTCAGTACAGGCATCTTGAGCAGGTGTCTGGCTGAGCTTGCTCACACCTGTGCCCATCGAGTCTGCTTGGGTCAAACACAGGGAAGACTGACAAAATGTAAACCTGAAATAGTAACTCTATAGCAGTTCTTGGTTGGAATTATAAGGTACGTGATTTTATCTCACGAAGTTTGTTTGTGAAACCATAAGGAATTCTTATTTAATAAGAGTCATGGGCATATTAGACTGACTCCTGGAAGCCCTGTGCAAAATCATCCTCAGTTCCTGTCCGTTTTGGTTCCACCCCATATATGGTTTCCTAGCAAGTCCGTTATTCATATTTGTGCAGGTTTGCCTGCCCTGGGAACTGTGGTACCTCATTCTTGGTGTTAGTACTAGTCTGTTCAAAGGGAAATGTCTTTCATGCTTTGTGTTATCTGGTTTGTTGATTTTCAGCAGCTTCTGGGTTATCCCTTTTTTCTGTTCTTGAAAGTTGCCCAGAGGGACTATGTCCAACCAGTTTTATGGGAGCTGTGAAAAGCTCATCCGATATGAAAATAAATGGCTGCACTCTGCTACTATGTTGATAATGGGGTATCCCCTAGGGATGACACGACCAAGAAGTGAATGAGTTATTGTGTTGCTTTTTATTTTGTAAAATGTGTTATGTACAGATTGTTGATATATCGGAAATAGAAAGGGTCTCTAAAGTCATATGCATGCCGTATGTATTCTGCTGGGCACAATGTTTCTGAAATCATTCACACAGTGGAAGAGATCGGTACTGCTTTCCTTTCCAGTCCTGACTCAGCGTATGCTGAATCCAATCTGTAGAATGACTGTGTGCAATTCACCATTTAAAAAAAAAAACATTAAAAAAATCAAAGTGTTGAGTTTTTAAGAGCACCCTATTAAATCCAGTATTTATGTAGAAGAGGTGTCAGAATCAGTCTGAATTTAATAGAAGTCTTTGTCTTCATTCACATGAGTCTAATAGAATCGGAAAGATATTCCATGCTATTAGTGCCAATCTCATTATAACCACCTTGGTTTTTTAGGCACTAAAGTGTGATAATTTCTGAATAAAGTCATCTCTTCATTGTATTTTTTTAACTTATCTTTAAGTGATTAAGATTTGCCTACTAAGAGAAAAGTATAATTCAGAGGGATTCTTACCCAGTGTTAGATGTAGGTGAACCAGAAACTACTTCAAGACACCCAGTAACTCTATGAGTAAAGCATTTGTGAGCGAGATTTAACCATTTCACAATATACATATACTTTAAAACTCCACGTTGTACATTATAAATTCATCCAAGTATATATTTCAATTTTAAAAATAAGAACTTTGACAAAAAGCTAATTACTCTAGACCAAAAATTAAAAGACACTCAACATTCACAAGGTATAACAACACTACAAGCCAGGCAAGAAACACGAGACTGATAAATTTCAACCTACCTTGAGCATTGAAATTGCCTAGAGATATATGAGAGGTGTGGTTACCTCTTGCAGGGGGTTAGGTTTCCTAAGGAAGATTCTTTGTGACTAATGTCTTGTTAACATCATTAAGGCGTCTTATTATTTCAAATATTATTATTCCAGCCATTCCATATTGGGCATGACCATCTTCTTCTTGGACCTGACACTTTTGGAATTTTGTGGAAACCTATTGTTATTGCTGCCTTCCTGGGATTTCTACACTTGCCATTTTCCTCTGGAGAACTGTCCTTGCTGTGAGTATACACACCTATCATATAGGTATAGTTACAAATAAGAAAATAAAATATAAGTCACGGGATCTTTTATTTGCATTTATTGATATATGTTTCCCTTGTAGCACTGACTTCGGGCATCCAACAGATATTCTTTCCTATTTTATTGTCATTTAGATAGAAATATAAAAAAAACTTCTGTTGAGACAAATGTTTTGACCCATGTGCTCTCTAGAAATATGTTGTTAAACCTACAAATATCTTGTAGTTTTCCATCTATCTTTGCGTTGCCGATCTTAAATCAACACTATAGTCCAGAGCAAACTTTCTATGATTACTATTCCTTTAAATTCATGAGGTGTGTTTCATAGCCCTGAATGTGAGTGTTTGATGTGAGATAGAGGAGAATGTGACTTCTGCTGTTTTAGGGCGAAGTGTTTTATAAATATCAAAAAATCCAGTTGACTGATGGTGCTTTCCAGTTCAACTATATCCTTATTGATTTTCTGCCTGCAGAATCTGTCAATGACTGATAGAGGGGTACTGACATTTCTAGCTATTGTAATGGATTCACCTATTTCTCCTTCCAGTTCTCTCAGTTTTTGTCTTGTGCATTTTGATGCTCTCATGTTAGATGGATACACGCTAAGGATTGTTAAGTGCTCTTGAATAACTGAGCACTCCATGATTAATTTAATGACCCTTTTGATTTCTGATATGTTTCCTTGCTCTCTAATGTGTTTGTGTGAAATTAAAATACCTACTTCAGTTTTCTTTTGATCAGTATCGTGTCTTTTTCGCCATCTCTTTGCTACTTATATATGTGTGTCTTTTTTTGTAGGCATGCTATTGTTGGGTTTTGGTTTGTTATCCACTCTTTCAGTTACTGTCTTTGAAATGGCGAATTTAGACCATTTATGTTTAAAATGATGATTGGTATGGTTGCATGAGTATCTCCCATATGTGTGCGTTTTCTATTTGTTGTCCTTGTTTTCTTTTTCCTTCCATTTTTGCTTTGTATTTTCGGGTTTTAATTGAGAATTCTGTAAAATTGTATTTCTTCTGGTCTCTCAGTATGACAGTTATCCTTATTTAACTTTTAAAAAAATTCTTTTTAGATATTGTCCTCAAATTTGAAATAGACATTTAAAATTAACCCGGGTCCTCTTTTAAATAGCACTGTACCACTTCCAAGGAAGTGTGAGCATCTTCTAACAGATGATTTTAAGTGCTCCTTTATAACCTTACCCTTATTTATTTATCTATAAGCTATAATTGCCAAATGTGTTTTTCCTATTATTCTTTTTTTGCAATTATTGATGTGACCACACAGTCTTCTTATCTAATACTCTTCCTTTCAATGAGTAGATCAAGGTGCTGACCAATAAAACTTTTCCCTCTGAAACCCTTCTTTTAATAACATTTCAAGCCAGATCTATCAGAGAACATATTCTTTCAATTTATGTTTGTCTGAGAAATTCTTTCTTTCTCCTTCAGTTTAGAAGGATACTTTTTCTGGCTACAAAATTCAAGGTTATTTATTTTCCTTTAACACTGTATTTTATTTCTCATTGTTTTTGATTGCATGAATTCTGAAGAGAAGTCTGATGAAATTCTTACCCTTGTTACTAAGTTAAGAAGTTTTTAACTTCCTGTCAAGTTTCTTCCAAAGATTTCTTTTTTGAATTTTTGTAGTCTGAATATTATCTGTCAAGATGAAAGGGTTTTTAAAAATCTGCCTCTACATTCCTGGGATCTGTGGTTTGGTGTCAATGACTTACCGTTCTTTTATCCAGGCTTCATCATAAATCTGATGCTCTTGCATCAATTTTAGCAGAATTCATGTTGATCTAATAGAGGCTCTTTTTGATCTGATGTCTTATTTCGAGTGCCTTAAACTACATCCTGGTCAATCATGTTATAAGTTAGTATGAGTTCATTTTGGTACAAAAAAATTTTGATATTTATGCATAACATTTTTCATAATAAGCATTTTCCATGAAATTTTTTTAGAGCCCTCATACTCTACAAGAGAATACTGTAAGATATAAACAATTTCCCTTAAAAAGACAATCTAAATATTGAGTAATTGTGTGCCTATTGCTTGTTTACTTTCTCATGCCTGGGGCAAGAGTGACTTGGGGAAGGGAAGCTCAGTATATGATGAGCTAGATATAAGGAAAAGGAACAACCACGATTTCCTGTTTCCCTTTCTTGTATGTGTTTTTCTATCGTAATACTATTAGAAGTAAATTTTTGATACTGTAGTGGTATTCTTATTTCTTGGCAAGATTTTTGGGCTGGCTTCAGCATCTGAGTACCATTTATCACTTTCTAGTGGGAAAAATGTTTTAAGTGCCAAAAATATGTCCTTACATGGTATTTGAAAGAGAGTCTTGCCTGGATTTTATTCAGCTGTATTTCTGTGATGCTTTGTGTTTGGGAAGTTTTTGTTTTGCCTTTTCTCCAAGTGTTACCTTTTCTCTCTGTTGTTGCATGTGCATTTTCTCTAGCCATCTTCAAGTTCATTGTGAGTTAAAAAAAACACATATTTTAGTGGTCTGGAAAAGACATAGAATCTGATTTGTCAGAATTGTTTATTAATTCACCAAACATCCAATTCTGTTTAAGCTGTCTAAGGTATTAGCTGATGAGTTAGAAAAGAATATGAGTGCAAAAAAAATTTTTTGGGGGCCTTTTTTCTTGGCTTAAAAGCTTTTAAAACTCCTAGGCCAGGCGCAGTGGCTCACACCTGTAATCCCAACAGTTGAGAGACAGAGG
>NW_007146926.1:0-1497 GCF_000164805.1 Carlito syrichta
GGGTGCTACAGAAGTGAGTAATATTTTATTTGCATTTATAAACAGCAATCCAAATGAAGTAAAAAAACTGTTTCTATATCATATTAAGGATTTTATGCTTACATTGTGATAATCAGTTTCATATTTTTCTGTTTTTTAAGTTGGCTGTAAAAAGTTGGCATATCATAGGAGATGGTTTATCAATAGAACTTGTAGCTATGGAAAAAGGTAATAGAACTACAATGATTTCAAGCCTTCCAGAGTTTGAAAAATCCTCTTTATCAGACCAACCATCAGTAAGTAAACTTTCTCGTTATTTCCTTAAACTAAAATGGATGTCTAAACTGCCAATAAGAGACCATTACTGTGTTGCATATCTCAACTAATATTTTTATGTGATTCATAATAGCATTGGCTATTTGCTATTAAAAGGACCTTGCGGGTAATCTACTTCAAACCCTTCAATTTAATTTATCTTTTTGTAACACAAGTGTCATTACAATAGAAATTTTCATGGCTATAGAACTAATCCTGTTTTCATTGAATCTACTGGGTAAGATATCCCTGAATATTGGTAGAAAGTGTTTTTTATTATACAATTGTTGGGAGCCAACATATGTAACCACACAGCTGAGGCCTATGAAGGCCTATTCAGAAGGTCGCCTTGGAGACAAGGATATAACATCAAGTGTGTACATATGAATAGTAACCAGTGTATTATAAGACAACATAATTTTCAATATTAGGAAGTGACAGTCTAAAATAAAATCTTATTATATCCTATGAAAAATGCACAGCAGAATTATTTTATATCTCTTTTTCTTTCTAAACTGTTTTTCTTCTTAAGATTTTTTAGCTGTTATTTCCTGGTAAGCTGATTGATTAGCTTTTGTTCCAGTATGTAGTTTCACTTGGGGTTATGATTAGACGTTATAACTGTGATAATAGTTGTACTATGTTGCTTTTGGTCAAGCAGAACGTTCTTGGTTTTTGTACGTGCAGTAACTTTCAGCTTGCTTCAGTCCCTGGCTGTCGTTATGGCAACTGTGCAGTTCATTGTTTTAAGTGGCATGGCAGGTTTTGAGACATAGGTAGTTTCCACGTAATAGGCAATCAGATTTAGGTTTTAGGTTAAAATGTCATTGAATTAAGTTTTATAGAACATAGAGTAAGTTCATAATTTTTATACTTATTAGTACTAATGATAAGGTTTGTAATAGATTATAGTAGGATAATAGTTGTATTAGAATTTAGACATGATATTATAAGATAAGTAATTAATAAAGTATAAAAGACAATAGTTTAGATATTTGAAATTTATAGAAGTTGTGATAAAATTTTAGGTTAAGGATAAGTTCATAGGTAATTAATATACAATCATAGGGCAGTATAGAAATGTAGTAGGTTATAAGAATTATAAAAATAAATAGTATAAAATTAAGGTAATAAAATTAAGTCATTTAAGTAAATTTATAGATTATAGTATAGTGTTGTTAGTAATATTAATCGTCAAAAATA
>NW_007146927.1:0-1994 GCF_000164805.1 Carlito syrichta
TTATTTCCTGGTAAACTGATTGATGAGCTTTTGTTCCAGTATGTAGTTTCATTTGGGGTTATGATTAGACGTTATAACTGTGATAATAGTTGTATTATGTTGCTTTTGGTCAAGCAGAACGTTCTTGGTTTTTGTACGTGCAGTAACTTTCAGCTTGCTTCAGTCCCCGGTTGTCATTATGGCAACTGTGCAGTTCATTGTTTTAAGTGGCATGGCAGGTTTTGAGACGTAGGTAGTTTCCATGTAATAGGCAATCAGATTTAGGTTTTAGGTTAAAATGTCATTGAATTAAGTTTTATAGAACATAGAGTAAGTTCATAATTTTTATACTTATTAGTACTAATGATAAGGTTTGTAATAGATTATAGTAGGATAATAGTTGTATTAGAATTTAGACATGATATTATAAGATAAGTAATTAATAAAGTATAAAAGACAATAGTTTAGATATTTGAAATTTATAGAAGTTGTGATAAAATTTTAGGTTAAGGATAAGTTCATAGGTAATTAATATACAATCATAGGGCAGTATAGAAATGTAGTAGGTTATAAGAATTATAAAAATAAATAGTATAAAATTAAGATAATAAAATTAAGTCATTTAAGTAAACTTATAGATTATAGTATAGTGTTGTTAATAATATTAATCGTCAAAAATATTAAAAGTTAGTAAAATTGGATTGAACTTAGAGTTAACTTGGAAAGTTTTTTAATCAGGGTTTAGAACTTAGAGTATAATATGAATGATTTATTGAACATTGTGGAAAACATTTTGAACAATCTGTATTGAAATTGTGCACCTGTGATTCATACATCATGGAATTGTAATTGTTCACTGGGAACCTGAAAGTCTTGTGATGGTACATGATTTGTAAAGTGCGTTACACATCAATGAATTTGTACGCCCCCAGCAAGTAATTGTCACACTGCTGGAGATTATAGAAAATGGTATATAAGTTGGAAAAAGTTTGAATAAAATTGGCTTCAGTCTTGGCCAGACTGTTCCCAGAAGAGCTGTCTCCATGTGGTTTCTTCTCTCCGTTCTGATTCACCGGTGCGGTCCTAACCCCCCTTGGTCAGTGCAGGTCACTGACACAGGTTCCCAAAACCTGGGCTGGCTGTGGACTTGCTGGTCCGTCTTGATCGCACTGTGCCCACAATTGCCTTAACTTGAGCTGTCTGTTCTATGAGCTCACACATGTCTTGTCCATGGGGCATGTGTGTGGAGGTTGGAGGCAGGCCTTCTGGGATGCCTGACCGAATGTGCAGGACAGACATGCCTGGTAGCGACCTTTGAAACCTGGCATGAATGGCAGGCAATAAAGTGCTTTTTCAACCCTCATCCCTGAAGGTGACTCCTTGCGCTGGGTGGCAGGGGTGTTTGTGGTGGCAGTGTTGGTGATTACTACTATTTAATTGGAATCCCACTCTGTCTCACAGGCCGGAGTGCAAGGGCATGCTCCTGGCCACCGTGGACTCCACCTGTCAGGCTCTGGAAATCCTCCCACCTTGACCCTCCGAGTGACTGGAACCACAGGCCTGTGCCACCACACCTGGCTAATCTTTGTATTTATTTTTGATGGCTGAGACAAAAGCTCACCCAGTGTCTTGGGATGGTCTCGATCCTGCAGGCTCAGGCCGTCCACTTGCCTTGGACTCTGATGGATTAGGATGCCACGTAGAGGCCCTGAGCCCAGGTTGTGGTGGTGGTGGTGGTGGTTGGAATTATGACTCTGAGTTGGAGTCCCGCTCTGTCCCCCAGACCAGAGCACAAGGGCCCTTGACTACCTCAGCCAGAACTGGCTGGGCTGCAGCACAGTCCCAAGTGGACCAATGAAAAGGCATGTGCCACCATGCTCAGCTCATTTTGTTGGTATCTTGTAGAGTCGAGGTCTAGTCAAGCTGCCCAGGCTGGTCTCGAACCCAGGGACTCAGGCTATCCTCTCTCCTTGGCATACCAAAATGCTGGGGTGACAGTCATGAGCCACTGCACC
>NW_007146928.1:0-706 GCF_000164805.1 Carlito syrichta
GTCGAGAAGCTCAAGAGAATCCTGGGCCATGTAGTGAGAGCTCGTCGATTCCCGGTACGCAAACACGTGTCTTGCATGGTGGCACCCACCATCCTGTATATATGGGATGCAATCGGCTCTGTCCTGGTCATTCCTTTGTGTCACCCCTGCTGACAGGACTTGCGAGTACAGGCCAGGCACTGTGGCACACGACCGTCAACCCTGTGCCCTGGGAGGCTGAGGTGGGGAGATGCCTGTGCCCAGGGGTTGGAGACCAGACTGGTTGATGTGGCCAGAACTCGTCTCAGCGAGAGGTATTCAAAATTGCATCAGGCGCGGTGGCCCACATAGTCCCGGCTGCTCGGGGGCAGAGGCTGGAGGACCGACTCAGCCCCACAGGTGGAGGCCCCAGGAGCCACGATCATGCTATCACACCCCAAGTGGGCCGATGGAGACTCCAGCGAAAAAAAGATGCCTCACAAGTGCATCACCACGAGCGTTCATGGCTCCCTAGGGAAAGGTCCATGGTAGGGGATGATGGAGTGATTGGGAGAGGAAGTGGCCCTCCTGCCACACAAATGTGGCAGATCGGGTGATGGGAACCTGGGCTGATGGCGGCATTGCTGAGCTGTCTAGATCACACTGCCTGACGTACTCCCTAACTCGGGACTATCTATTCTGTGAGCTCAGGTATGTCTTTGCTGTGGGGCATGAGTGTGGAGGTTGG
>NW_007146929.1:0-394 GCF_000164805.1 Carlito syrichta
CCAGCGAAAAAAAGATGCCTCACAAGTGCATCACCACGAGCGTTCATGGCTCCCTAGGGAAAGGTCCACATGGTAGGGTATGATGGAGTGATTGGGAGAGGAAGTGGCCCTCCTGCCACACAAATGTGGCAGATCGGGCGATGGGAACCTGGGCTGACGGCGGCATTGCTGAACTGTCTAGATCACACTACCTGACGTACTCCCTAACTCGGGACTATCTATTCTGTGAGCTCAGGCATGTCTTTGCTGTGGGGCATGAGTGTGGAGGCTGGAGGCAGGCCTTCTGCGATGGGTGGCAGAATGCACGGGACAGACAAGCCCGGTGGTGACCTTTCGAATCTCCTGCAAATGACAGGAGATAAAGTGACTTTTACTTCCCCATCCCTGAGGGTGA
>NW_007146930.1:0-526 GCF_000164805.1 Carlito syrichta
CTCACTTCCTTCAAACCACCTCAGACTCCGGAGTGGGCAGCCGGGGTTGCCCGCAGAGCCCACACTGAAGGAGAGCCTGGCACAAGGGTTTGTCTCCACTGGAACGTCCAAACCTATGCCCACCTCATTCCCAGGGTGTACCTGCTCGCTTTTTCCAGGGTCTGCCTTGCAGAAAGCAAGGTCATGACTATCAAATCTTTTGGGGGGCGTGGATGGCCAGGCGACTCACTTCTATCTCCTCAGTACTCAGGGAGGCCAGGACAGGCAGATGGTTAGAGCCCAGGAACTCGAGACCAGGCTGAACACCATAGCAAACTCCCACCCTGACCCCAAGGAAAACCCAGGCCTTATCATTACGGTCACCCTCGGCCCAGAGTTCAAGACCAGGCGGGATGACCAGGATATCAACCAAATGGAAAGCCTGTGTTCATAGCAGTTTTGGAGGCCCAGGCCGAGAAGATGGCCCGAGTTGGGTGGTCTGACAACAGTGTGGGAAACCTAGTGAGAAGGGAAAAGAAAGAAAGAA
>NW_007146931.1:0-927 GCF_000164805.1 Carlito syrichta
CCTCAGACTCCGGAGTGGGCAGCCGGGGTCACCCGCAGAGCCCACACTGAAGGAGAGCCTGGCACAAGGGTTTGTCTCCGCTGGAACGTCCAAACCTATGCCCACCTCATTCCCAGGGTGTACCTGCTCGCTTTTCCCAGGGTCTGCCTTGCAGAAAGCAAGGTCATGACTATCAAATCTTTTGGGGGGCATGGATGGCCAGGCGACTCACTCCTATCTCCTCGGTACTCAGGGAGGCCAGGACAGGCAGATGGTTAGAGCCCAGGAACTCGAGACCAGGCTGAACACCATAGCAAACTCCCACTCTGACCCCAAGGAAAACCCAGGCCTTATCATTACGGTCACCCTCGGCCCAGAGTTCAAGACCAGGCGGGATTACCAGGATGTCAACCAAATGGAAAGCCTGTGTTCACAGCAGTTTTGGAGGCCCAGGCCGAGAAGATGGCCCGAGTTGGGTGGTCTGACAACAGTGTGGGTAACCTAGTGAGAAAAGAAAAGAAAGAAAGAAAGAAAAGAAAGAAAGAAAGAAACAAGGAAACAAAGAAAGAAGAAAGGAAGAAGGGAGAAGAAAGAAAAAAGGAAAGAAAGATATCCATTTTCATGCAATCCTTCTGCCCTTTATCCTCCCCCCTGGCCTCCCACATGTGAGTGTCCCCCAAACTTGGCACATTCAAGACCCAACCCCCCGAAATGCTGCCCCCGCTTTGATGCCAGAGTTCCTGAGGCTCCCTGGCCAGTTTCCTGCCAGCTCTCCTCTTCGAGGTGAGAAATGTGACCCAGGCAGGCCAGCCCTCTGACTTAGTAATGAGCACCTTCTACAAAGAAATGCCGGGGAAACTTTCCTTACCCAAGGACATTTCTTCACCCCCAGACCCATTTTCTCTGGCTCTAAAGCCAGTCCCCATTTAAACACACCATGCACAGTTG
>NW_007146932.1:0-727 GCF_000164805.1 Carlito syrichta
AAAGAAAGAAAGAAACAAGGAAACAAAGAAAGAAGAAAGGAAGAAGGGAGAAGAAAGAAAAAAAGGAAAGAAAGATATCCATTTTCATGCAATCCTTCTACCCTCTATCCTCCCCCCTGGCCTCCCACATGTGAGTGTCCCCCAAACTTGGCACATTCAAGACCCAACCCCCCAAAATGCTGCCCCCGCTTTGATGCCAGACTTCCTGAGGCTCCCTGGCCAGTTTCCTGCCAGCTCTCCTCTCCTAGGTGAGAAATGTGACCCAGGCAGGCCAGCCCTCTGACTTAGTAATGAGCACCTTCTACAAAGAAATGACGGGGAAACTTTCCTTACCCAAGGACATTTCTTCACGCCCAGACCCATTTTCTCTGGCTCTAAAGCCAGTCCCCATTTAAACACACCATGCACAGTTGAGAATCTGTGTATGATTCTGATGATTTTGAAGACAGGGTCTGGCTCTGTAGCCAAGGCCAGGTCCCAGGGACATGACCGTCGTTCTCTACCTGCTTTGAAATTGCAGACTCCAGTGATCTTCCTACGTCAGCCTCTGAAGCAGTCAGGATGACAGGCACCATGACCCCAGAACACCTGTTTGGATGGGTGCAGAGATGGGGTCTCTGCATGACCTGACTGGCCTTGAGCTCCTGGGCTCCAGTCAACCTCCTGCATCCTCCTCCCAGAGTGCTGAGAATCCAGGCATGGGCCACCGTGTCCGGCCTTCTGATTC
>NW_007146933.1:0-694 GCF_000164805.1 Carlito syrichta
TGTGCCTGATGGTCGCCCTAGCTCAGGGATGGCTTGTCTGTGAGCTCACATGAGTCTTTTCCATGGGGCCAGAGTGTGGAGAGTGGAGGCAGGTCTTCTGGGAGGCGTGGCCAAAGGCATGGGACAGACATGCCCAATGGCCCACTTTGAAACCTCCCACGAAAGACAGGCAAGAGAGTGCCTTTTCCTCTTCAATCCCTGAGGGTGACTCCTCATACTGTGTGGCAGGGGTGGTGGTGTTGTTGGTGGTAGTGATTATTATTATTTGGAGTTGGAATCCTGTTGTTGCCCAGGCTGGAGCACAGGTGCATGCTAGTGGCTAACATGGACTCCAACTGCTGAGCTCAGGCCACCTCGGTCCCCCAAGTGTCTGGAACAACAGGCCTGAATCACCACACCTGGCTAATATTTTGATTTATTGTTGATGGCTGAGACAAGATCTCACCCAGTGTCCCGGCCTGGTCTCGAACCCACAGGCTCAAGTCATCCACTCACATCAGGGTCTGAAGGGCCAGGATGCCAGGCTGAGCCCTGGAGCCCAACCTTTGGTTGTGGTAGTGGTGGTTAGTATTATTATTATGAGTCATAGCCCTGCTCTGTCACCCAGTCCAGAGTGCAGGGACCTGCTCTCAGCCTCCACGACCTAAACCATCTGGGTTCCGGTGAAGCTCCCACTGTGGCCTCCAGAGTGGCC
>NW_007146934.1:0-829 GCF_000164805.1 Carlito syrichta
GTCTAAACAAGTATCAGGGTTTAGAAACAAGAATCGAGGGAAAAAGTGTCCTCACATACAGGACACTACATGGGCCTCCAACTAAATACGAGTAAAGAGTCTTGGTTGTACGTGCCCTCAATCCAAGAAATTCCCAGGTTGTCTGCTATGGGACAAACAAGAAAAAGATCTTTGAGCTCCCCAAATGTTTCAGAGCAATTTAGCATTCAGATATTATGAATCGGTTATATCAGGACTCCAGCAACATTCTGGTCCTCTTAAAAGTTGTAAATGGTATTTTGCACTCCAAGTCCTTTAGGTTCCTCAGAACATCTAAGGCCAGATTCCAGGACAAAAAGAATCTTCTTGCCATATTTGGATGTATCTCTGGTCTTAAGGTGAACCAGGTAATCCTTCCCATTCCGTGTCTCTTTTTTTTTTTTTGAGAAGGGACAAGGTTTTAGCACTTTCCAAATGTTTACTACATACTTTTAATGGTAACCAGTAACATGGAATCCACAAACCTAGGAAACTTCTGGGTATCTGTCTTTTGATATACTGAATTTGGATCCAAATCGACATGAAAAATCAGGGCATCTTTCTGAGAATTAAAAGGAAATCCGTTTCTAGGAGTTCTCATTTTCTGAAATCTACAGCGCTTCTTAATATGGTTTAATCAGCAATCTGGGCTTCTGGCTCCCTACATTTTCAGAGCGACTTGCTCCTTGGATATGCTAAATCTGTCATTACAGATCCTCAGGATCATTCTGGTCCTCTTGTTAGTTATAAACTAGGATTTGGCCCTAGGAATCCTTTTGTTTCCTGGCACCATCTACGACCATAATCATAT
>NW_007146935.1:0-735 GCF_000164805.1 Carlito syrichta
CACGGTTCCGCCGTCACAATATCTACATGAAATCTTCATAATGGCAAATCAAGAATCAGGGTTTCCAAACAGGGTTCTGGGGAAAGGGAGTCCTCATATACAGGATATTACACGGCCCCTCGGTAAAGAAGAAAAAGGAATCTGTGATACACTATTCCACAATCCAAAAAATTATCAGGGCGTTTTGATGCAGTATAAACAAGAATTAAGGCTGCGAGCTCCTCTCATGTTTCAGAGATATTTGGATTGTGGGTATTATGAATCAGTCATTTCAGGACTCCAGCAACATCTGATGTTGTTGAGAGTTGTATTTGGGTATCTGGTAGTACAAATAACTAAAGTTCCTCGGAACAATTAAGGACAGATTTCCAGAAAAAAAGTATCATACTGCCGTATTTGGATGTAACTTTGGTCTTCAGATGAACTTGGTAATCCTTAAATTTCCGTTTGTACTTTATTTGTAGAGGGGCAGAGGGCTTTGCAGTTGCAAAATATTTAGTACTAATTATTAAAATGTAACCAGGATCCGTGGATTCCACGTCCCTGGGAAACATCTGGGCATCTGCATTTTTGTACACAGATTTTTGGAACCCACATGGACAGGGAAATTCAGGGCATCTTGCTGAAAACGGAAAGGGAATCCGGTTCTTGGAGTTCTCTATCGCCTAAATCTACAAAGTCACTTGATAAGGTTTAATCAGCAATCTGGGCTTCTATGTCGCCACATTTTTAGTG
>NW_007146936.1:0-1153 GCF_000164805.1 Carlito syrichta
AGAATGAAGCAGAAATTTCAATAATGGGAATCCTCATATACAGGTCACTACACGACCCGTTGCTACGGAAGAATGAGGAATCTTGGTTACACGAGGCCTCCTTCTCAAAAACATACACACCGTCTTGCTAAGAGATAACGACCATTCAGGTTTTGGGAGTAGGAATGTGGATAACGGGAATCCTCATATACAGGAAACTACACTGTGTATTGCTAAAGGAGAATAAGGAATCTGGTTTACACTTGTCCTCCATCCCAATAAAATTTCAGCATTTCTTGCTACGGGCTAAACACGAATTTGGGTTTTGGAAGCATATACTAGGGAAATGAAATGCACATATACAGACAAATGGACTGACTTTTCCTAAGAAAGAATAAGGAATGCGGGTGACATGTTTTCTCAATCTCCAAAAAAATATATGGCGTCTTCCTGAGATCTAAACAAGAATCAAGCTTTTGACGCATGTATCTGAGTACAGGAGTACTCAAATACAGGTAACTGCACGACTGTTGCTAATATAAGGAATCTGTGATATATGAGTCCTCAGTCCTGAAAATCTACAGGGCATCATGCTGACGGCTAAAGAAGAATCAGGGATTCGAGGCATGAATGTGGGTAATAGCAATCCTCATATACAGGAAACTACATGGCCGCTTGCTAATAAAACAGAAGAAATCTGTTTTCCACGGTTCATCTATCAAAAAATCTACAATATTTCTTTTTTTTTTTTTTGAGTTGGAGTCTCACTGTGTCGCCCAGACTGGAGTGCAGTGGCCGCTCCCGGCCACCGCAGCCTCGACCTGCTGGGCTCCGGCGATCCTTCCTCCTCAGCCTTCCAAGTAGCTGGAATTACAGGCATGCGCTACCACGCCCGGCTGATTTTTTTTTTATTTATTGTAGAGATGAGGTCTCGCTGCCCAGGTGGGTCTCGAACCCGCAGGCTCAGGCAATTCACTCACCTCAGCCTCCCAAAGGCGCGGGATTACAGGCTGAGCCACCGAGCCCGGCTAATATTTCTTACTAAGGGCTAAACAACTATCAGGGTTTAAAAACAGGAATCAAGGGACAGAGAGTACTCACATACAGGACACTACATGGCCTCCAACTAAATACGAGTAAAGAGTCATGGTTGTACGTGCCCTCAATCCAATAA
>NW_007146937.1:0-3981 GCF_000164805.1 Carlito syrichta
CGGCATGCGCTACCACGCCCGGCTGATTTTTTTTTTATTTATTGTAAAGATGAGGTCTCGCTGCCCAGGTGGGTCTCGAACCCGCAGGCTCAGGCAATTCACTCACCTCAGCCTCCCAAAGGCGCGGGATTACAGGCTGAGCCACCGAGCCCGGCTAATATTTCTTACTAAGGGCTAAACAACTATCAGGGTTTAGAAACAGGAATCAAGGGACAGAGAGTACTCACATACAGGACACTACATGGCCTCCAACTAAATACGAGTAAAGAGTCATGGTTGTACGTGCCCTCAATCCAATAAATTCCCAGGTTGTCTGCTATGGGACAAACAAGAAAAAGATCTTCGAGCTCCCCAAATGTTTCAGAGCAATTTAGCATTCGGATATTATGAATCGGTTATATCAGGACTCCAGCAACATTCTGGTCCTCTTAAAAGTTGTAAATGGTATTTTGCACTCCAAGTCCTTTACGTTCCTCAGAACATCTAAGGCCAGATTCCAGAACAAAAAGAATCTTCTTGCCATATTTGGATGTATCTCTGGTCTTAAGGTGAACCATGTAATCCTTCCCATTCCATGTCTCTTTTTATTTTGAGAAGGGACAAGGTTTTAGCACTTGCCAAATGTTTATTACATACTTTTAATGGTAACCAGTAAACATGGAATCCACAAACCTAGGAAACTTCTGAGTATCTGTCTTTTGATATAATGAATTGGATCCAAATCGATATGAAAAATCAGGGCATCTTACTGAGAATTAAAAGGAAATCCGTTTCTAGGAGTTCTCATTTTCCGAAATCTACAGGGCCGCTTAATATGGTTTAATCAGCTATCTGGGCTTCTCGGTCCCTCCATTTTCAGAGCTACTTGCTCCTTGGATACACTAAATCTATCAATTACAGATCCTCGGGATCATTCTGGTCCTCTTGTTAGTTGTAATCTAAGATTTGGCCCTTGAAATCCTTTTGTTTCCTGGCACCAATTACGACCATAATTATGTTCCCCAGAATCAAAAGGTATACTGGTACAAAATTCCTCGATTCAGGTGACTTCAAAGTACAGAAAAATCTTGTGGCTGGGCAGGCAGGAATTGGGATTTTGGGTTTGGAATATTCCACATTTTGGGGAGGTCTTGTGATGGGAAACCAGGAATCTTGGATTTCAGTTCCCAAAGAACATTACGGAGGTCTTTCTCTTGATATTCACAAAACTGGAATTCTCGGTTCACCAGGAACTGTCTCGGCATCCTGCAGCATGAAACAGGAAGTTGGGCAATGGAGGTCGTCATATACAGGAAACTACACGACATATTGGTAAGGAAGTATAAGGAATCTTTTTTATATGAGTCCTCAGTCTCAAAACTGCAGGCCGTCTTCCTAACTGGTAACCACGAATCAGATTTTTGAAGTAGGAATCCGCGAAATGGAAGTCCTCACATACAGGAAACTTCACTGCCTATTGCTAAGTAAGAATAAAGAATCGCGTTACTCGGGTCCTCAATCCCAAAAAAGCTTAAATTCATCTTGCCATTGGCTAAACACAAATCATGGTGTTTTCGAGCATGAATCTGGAAAATTGAGTACTTATTTACAGGCAACTACACGACCTTTTGGTAAGAAAGAGTAAGAAATCTGGGTTACACGAGTCCTCAATCCCAAAAATCTACAGAGCATCTTGGAAAGTTCTAAAAGAAGCAGAGTTTCAAAGCAGGATATATCTAATGAGAGTCCTAATATACAGGAAAATCCAAAGCCCTTTGCCAAGGAAGAAAAAGAATCGGTGTTATAGCAATCCTCAGTCCTTAAAATCAACAGGCCATCTGCTGTGGGCTAAGCAAGAATCAGGGATTAGAAGCTGGAACTTAGATAATAGCAGTCCTCATATGCAGAATCTATATGATCTCTCGCTAAGGAGAACTAAGAAACCTCTTTTACACCGTTCCTCCGTCACAATATCTACAGGACATCGTCCTAATGGCAATACAAGAATCAGGGTTTCCAAACAGGTTTCTGGGGAAAGGGAGTCCTCATATACAGGACATTACACGACCCCTCGGTTAAGAAGAATAAGGAATCTGTGATACACTATTCCACAATCCGAAAAATTATCAGGGCGTCTTGAAGCAGTATAAACAAGAATTAAGGCTGCGAGCTCGTCTCATGTTTCAGAGATATTTGGCTTGTGGGTATTATGAATCAGTCATTTCAGGACTCCAACAACATCTGGTGTTGTTGAGAGTTGTAATTGGGTATCTGGTAGTACAAATCCCTTAAGTTCCTCGGAACAATTAAAGCCAGATTCCCGGAAAAAGTATCATACTGCCGTATTTGGATGAAACTTTGATCTTAATATGAACTTGGTAATCCTTAAATTTCCGTCTGTACTTTATTTGTAGAGGGGCCGAGGGCTTTGCAGTTGCCAAATATTTAGTACTTATTATTAAAATGTAACCAGGATCCGTGGATTCCACGTCCCTAGAAAACATCTGGGCATCTGCATTTTTGTACACAGATTTTTGGAATCCACATGGACAGGAAAATTCAGGGCATCTTGCTGAGAACGGAAAGGGAATCCGGTTCTTGGAGTTCTCTATCGCCTAAATCTACAGAGTCACTTGATAAGGTTTAATCAACAATCTGGGCTTCCACGTCGCCACATTTTTAGTGTGTCTTTTGAAAAGGGACCAGGAATCTTGCGTTCAAATTCCTCCAGAACTTAATGGGTGTCTTTCTCTTCATATCCAAGCAACTGGATTTCTAGGTCACCAGGAAATATCTAGGCGTCTTGCTGAGAATGAAGCAGGAACTTCAATAATGGCAATCCTCATATACAGGTCACTAAATGTCCCGTTGCTACGGAAGAATAAGGAATCTTGGTTGCACGAGGCCTCCATCTCAAAAACATACAGACTGTCTTGCTAAGAGATAACGACCATTCAGGTTTTGGGAGTCGGAATCTGGATAACGGGAGTCCTCATATACAGGAAACTACACTGTGTATTGCTAAAGGAGAATAAGGAAGCTGGTTTACACTTGTCCTCCATCCCAATAAAACTTCAGGGTTTCTTCCTAAGGGCTAAACACGAATTTGGGTTTTTGAAGCATATACTAGGGATATGAAATGCACATATACAGACAAATGGACTGACTTTTCCTAGGAAAGAATAAGGAATGTGGGTGACATGTTTTCTCAATCTCCAAAAAAATATACGGCGTCTTCCTAAGATCTAAACAAGAATCAAGCTTTCGACTCATGTATCTGAGTACAGGAGTACTCAAATACAGGTAACTGCACGGCTGTTGCTAAAATAAGGAATCTGTGGTATATGAGTTCTCAGTCGTGAAAATCTACAGGGCATCATGCTGACGGCTAAAGAAGAATCAGTGATTCGAGGCATGAATGTGTGTAATAGCAATCCTCATATACAGGAAACTACATGGCCGCTTGCTAATAAAACAGAAGAAATCTGTTTTCCACGGTTCGTCTATCAAAAAATCTACAATACTTCTTTCTAAGGGCTAAACAAGTATCAGGGTTTAGAAATAGGATTCAAGGGAAAGAGAGTCCTCATATACAGGACACTACATGGCCTCCAACTAAATACGAGTAAAGAGTCATGGTTTTACGCGTCCTCAATCCAAGAATTTCCCAGGTTGTCTGTTATGGGACAAACAAGAAAAAGATCTTCGAGCTCCCCAAATGTTTCAGAGCAATTTAGCATTCAGATATTATGAATCGGTTATATCAGGACTGCAGCAACATTCTGGCCCTCTTAAAAGTTGTAAATGGTATTCTGCACTCCAAGTCCTTTAGGTTCCTCAGAACATCTAAGGCCAGATTCCAGGACAAAAAGAATCTTCTTGCCATATTTGCATGTATCTCTGGTCTTAAGGTGAACCATGTAATCCTTCCCATTCGGTGTCTCTTTTTATTTTGAGAAGGGACAAGGTTTTAGCACTTGCCAAATGTTTACTACATACTTA
>NW_007146938.1:0-8163 GCF_000164805.1 Carlito syrichta
CATCTAAGGCCAGATTCCAGGACAAAAAGAATCTTCTTGCCATATTTGAATGTATCTCTGGTCTTAAGGTGAACGATGTAATCCTTCCCATTCCATGTCTCTTTTTATTTTGAGAAGGGACAAGGTTTTAGCACTTGCCAAATGTTTACTACATACTTTTAATGATAACCAGTAAACATGGAATCCACAAACCTAGGAAACTTCTGAGTATCTGTCTTTTGATATAATGAATTGGATCAAAACGATATGAAAAATCAGGGCATCTTACTGAGAATTAAAAGGAAATCCGTTTCTAGGAGTTCTCATTTTCCGAAATCTACAGGGCCGCTTAATATGGTTTAATCAGCTATCTGGGCTTCTCGGTCCCTCCATTTTCAGAGCTACTTGCTCCTTGGATACGCTAAATCTATCAATTACAGATCCTCAGGATCAGTCTGGTCCTCTTGTTAGTTGTAATCTAAGATTTGGCCCTTGAAATCCTTTTGTTTCCTGGCACCAATTACGACCATAATTATGTTTCCCAGAATCAAAAGGTATACTGGTACAAAATTCCTCGATTCCGGTGACTTCCAAGTACAGAAAAATCTTGTGGCTGGGCAGGCAGGAATTGGGATTTTGGGTTTGGAATATTCCACATTTTGGGGAGGTCTTGTGATGGGAAACCAGGGATCTTGGATTTCAGTTCCCAAAGAACATTACGGAGGTCTTTCTCTTGATATTCACAAAACTGGAATTCTAGGTTCACCAGGAACTGTCTCGGCATCTTGCAGCATGAAACAGGAAGTTGGGCAATGGAGGTCGTCATATACAAGAAACTACACGACATATTGGTAAGGAAGTATAAGGAATCTTTTTTATATGAGTCCTCAGTCTCAAAACTGCAGGCCGTCTTCCTAAGTGGTAACCACGAATCAGATTTTTGAAGTAGGAATCCGCGAAATGGAAGTCCTCACATACAGGAAACTTCGCTGCCTATTTCTAAGTAAGAATAAAGAATCGCGTTTTCGGGTCCTCAATCCCTAAAAAGCTTAAATTCATCTTGCCATTGGCTAAGCACAAATCATGGTGTTTTCGAGCATGAATCTGGAAAATTGAGTACTTATTTACAGGCAACTACACGACCTTTTGGTAAGAAAGAGTAAGAAATCTGGGTTACACGAGTCCTCAATCCCAAAAATCTACAGAGCATCTTGGAAAGTTCTAAAAGAAGCAGAGTTTCAAGCAGGATATATCTAATGAGAGTCCTAATATACAGGAAAATCCACAGCCCTTTGCCAAGGAAGAAAAAGAATCGGTGTTATAGCAATCCTCAGTCCTTAAAATCAACAGGCCATCTGCTGTGGGCTAAGCAAGAATCAGGGATTAGAAGCTGGAACTTAGATAATAGCAGTCCTCATATGCAGAATCTATATGATCTCTCGCTAAGGAGAACTAAGAAACCTCTTTTACACCGTTCCTCCGTCACAATATCTACAGGACATCGTCCTAATGGCAATACAAGAATCAGGGTTTCCAAACAGGTTTCTGGGGAAAGGGAGTCCTCATATACAGGACATTACACGACCCCTCGGTTAAGAAGAATAAGGAATCTGTGATACACTATTCCACAATCCGAAAAATTATCAGGGCGTCTTGAAGCAGTATAAACAAGAATTAAGGCTGCGAGCTCGTCTCATGTTTCAGAGATATTTGGCTTGTGGGTATTATGAATCAGTCATTTCAGGACTCCAACAACATCTGGTGTTGTTGAGAGTTGTAATTGGGTATCTGGTAGTACAAATCCCTTAAGTTCCTCGGAACAATTAAAGCCAGATTCCCGGAAAAAGTATCATACTGCCGTATTTGGATGAAACTTTGATCTTAATATGAACTTGGTAATCCTTAAATTTCCGTCTGTACTTTATTTGTAGAGGGGCCGAGGGCTTTGCAGTTGCCAAATATTTAGTACTTATTATTAAAATGTAACCAGGATCCATGGATTCCACGTCCCTAGAAAACATCTGGGCATCTGCATTTTGGTACACAGATTTTTGGAATCCACATGGACAGGAAAATTCAGGGCATCTTTCTGAGAACGGAAAGGGAATCCGGTTCTTGGAGTTCTCTATCGCCTAAATCTACAGAGTCACTTGATAAGGTTTAATCAACAATCTGGGCTTCCATGTCGCCACATTTTTAGTGTGTCTTTTGAAAAGGGACCAGGAATCTTGTGTTCAAATTCCTCCAGAACTTAATGGGTGTCTTTCTCTTCATATCCAAGCAACTGGATTTCTAGGTCACCAGGAAATATCTAGGCGTCTTGCTGAGAATGAAGCAGGAACTTCAATAATGGCAATCCTCATATACAGGTCACTAAATGTCCCGTTGCTACGGAAGAATAAGGAATCTTGGTTACACGAGACCTCCATCTCAAAAACATACAGACTGTCTTGCTAAGAGATAACGACCATTCAGGTTTTGGGAGTCGGAATCTGGATAACGGGAGTCCTCATATACAGGAAACTACACTGTGTATTGCTAAAGGAGAATAAGGAAGCTGGTTTACACTTGTCCTCCATCCCAATAAAACTTCAGGGTTTCTTCCTAAGGGCTAAACACGAATTTGGGTTTTTGAAGCATATACTAGGGATATGAAATGCACATATACAGACAAATGGACTGACTTTTCCTAGGAAAGAATAAGGAATGTGGGTGACATGTTTTCTCAATCTCCAAAAAAATATACGGCGTCTTCCTAAGATCTAAACAAGAATCAAGCTTTCGACTCATGTATCTGAGTACAGGAGTACTCAAATACAGGTAACTGCACGGCTGTTGCTAAAATAAGGAATCTGTGGTATATGAGTTCTCAGTCGTGAAAATCTACAGGGCATCATGCTGACGGCTAAAGAAGAATCAGTGATTCGAGGCATGAATGTGTGTAATAGCAATCCTCATATACAGGAAACTACATGGCCGCTTGCTAATAAAACAGAAGAAATCTGTTTTCCACGGTTCGTCTATCAAAAAATCTACAATACTTCTTTCTAAGGGCTAAACAAGTATCAGGGTTTAGAAATAGGATTCAAGGGAAAGAGAGTCCTCATATACAGGACACTACATGGCCTCCAACTAAATACGAGTAAAGAGTCATGGTTTTACGCGTCCTCAATCCAAGAATTTCCCAGGTTGTCTGTTATGGGACAAACAAGAAAAAAGATCTTCGAGCTCCCCAAATGTTCAGAGCAATTTAGCATTCAGATATTATGAATCGGGTATATCAGGACTGCAGCAACATTCTGGTCCTCTTAAAAGTTGTAAATGGTATTTTGCACTCCATGTCCTTTAGGTTCCTCAGAACATCTAAGGCCAGATTCCAGGACAAAAAGAATCTTCTTGCCATATTTGGATGTATCTCTGGTCTTAAGGTGAACCATGTAATCCTTCCCATTCGGTGTCTCTTTTTATTTTGAGAAGGGACAAGGTTTTAGCACTTGCCATATGTTTACTACATACTTTTAATGGTAACCAGTAAACATGGAATCCACAAACCTAGGAAACTTCTGGGTATCTGTCTTTTTATATACTGTATTTGGATCCAAATCGACATGAAAAATCAGGGCATCTTACTGAGAATTAAAAGGAAATCCGTTTCTAGGAGTTCTCATTTTCCGAAATCTACAACGCCTCTTAATATGATTTAATCAGCTATCTGTGCTTCTGGGTCGCTACATTTTCAGAGCTACTTGCTCCTTGGATACACTAAATCTGTCATTACAGATCCTCAGGACCTTTCTGGTCCTCTTGTTAGTTGTAATCTAGGATTTGGCCCTAGAAATCCTTTTGTTTCCTGGCACCATATACGACCATAATCATATTCCCCAGAATAAAAGGTATATTGATTCAAAATTCTTCGGTTCAGGGGACTTCAAACTACAGAAAATGAGTGTGGCTGGGCAGGCAGGAATTGGGATTTTGTGTTTGGAATATTCCACATTTTGGGGAGGTCTTGTGAAGGGGAACCAGGAATCTTGGATTCCAGTTCCCAAAGAACATTATGGAGGTCTTTCTCTTGATATTCACAAAACTGGAATTCTCAGTCACCAGGAACTGTCTTGGCATCCTGCAGCGTGAAACAGGAAGTTAGGTAATGGAGGTCGTCATATACAGGAAACTACACGTCATATTGGTAAGGAAGTATAAGAAATCATCCTTATATGAGTCCTCAGTCTCAAAACTGCAGGCCGTCTTCCTAAGTGGTAACCACGAATCAGATTTTTGAAGTAGGAATCCGCGTAATGGGAGTCCTCACATACAGGAAACTTCACTGCTTTTGCTAAGTAAGAATAAGGAATCTGGGTTACTCGCGTCCTCAATCCCAAAGAAGGTTAAGGTCATCTTGGGATGGGCTAAACACAAATCATGGTGTTTTCGAGCACGAATTTGGAAAATTGAGTACTTATTTACAGGCAACTACACGACCTTTTGGTAAGAGTAAGAAATCTGGGTTACATGAGTCCTCAATCCCCAAAATCTACAGAGCATCTTGGAAATTTCTAAAGGAATCAGAGTTTCAAAGCAGGATATATCTAATGAGATTCCTAATATACAGAAAAATCCACAGCCCTTTACCAAAGGAAGAAAAAGAATCGGGGTTATAGCAGTCCTCAGTCCTTAACATCAACAGCCATCTGCTGTGGACTAAGCAAGATTCATGGGGCTAGAAACTGGAACATAGGTATAGCAGTCTCATATGCAGAATCTATATGATCTCTAGCTAAGGAGTACTAAGAAACCTCTTTTACACGGTTCCTCCCTCACAATATCTACAGGATATCTTACTTATGGCAAAACAAGAATCAGGGTTTCCAAACTAGGGTTCTGGGGAAAGGGAGTCCTTATATACATGACATTACACGGCCCCTCGGTTAAGACGAATAAGGAATCTGTGATACACTATTCCACAATCCGAAAAATTCTCAGGACGTCTTGATGTGGTATAAACAAAAATCAAGGCTTCGAGCTCGTCTCATGTTTCAGAGATATTTGGCTTGTTTGTATTATGAATCTGTCATTTGAGGACACCAGCAATATCTGGTGTTCTTGAGAATTGTAATTGGGTATCTGGTAATACAAATCCCTTAAGTTCCTTGGAACAATTAAGGCCAGATTCCCGGAAAAAAAGTATCATACGGCCGTATATGGATGTAACTTTGGTCTTAAGATGAAGTTGGTAATCCTTAAATTTCCATTTGAACTTTATTTGTAGAGGGGCCGAGGGCTTTGCAGTTGCCAAATATTTAGTACGAATTATTAAAATGTAACCAGGATCCGTGGATTCCATGTCCCTAAGAAACATCTGGGCATCTGCATTTTTGTACACAGTGTTTTGTATTCCACATAGACCGGGAAATCCAGGGCATCTTGCTGAGAACCGAAAGGGAATCCGGTTCGTGGAGTTCTCTATCGCCTAAATCTACAAAGTCTCTGGATAAGGTTTAATCAGTAATCTGGGCGTCTATGTCACCACATTTTAGTGTTTCTTATGAAAAGGGACCAGGAATCTTGGGTTCCAATTTCTCAAGAACCTTATGGGAGTCTTTGTCTTGATATCCAAGGAACTGGAATTCTGGAACTCCAGGAAATATCTAGGCATCTTGCTGAGAATGAAGCAGGAATTTCAATAAAGGGAATCCTCATATACAGATCACTAGACGACCTGTTCCTTCGGAATAATAAGGAATCTTGGTTACACGAGGCCTCCATCCAAAAACCTGCAGACCATCTTGCTAGGAGATAACCAGCAATAGGGTTTTGAGAGTAGGAATCCGGATAATGGGATTCCTCATATACAGGAAACTACACTGTGTATTGCTAAACGAGAATAAGGAATCTGGTTTACAAGTGTCCTCCATCCCAATAAAACTTCAGGGATTCTTGCTAAAGGCTAAACACGAATTTGAGATTTTGAAGCATAAACTAGGGAAATGAAATGCTCATATACAGGCAAATGCACTGGCTTTTCCTAAGAAAGAATAAGGAATGTGGGTGACGTTTTCTCAATCTCCCCAAAAATATACGGAGTCTTCCATAGATCTAAAAAGAATCAAGCTTTCGACGCATGTATCTGTGAGCAGGAGAAATCATATACATGTAACTGCATGACTGTTGCTAAAAATTAGGAATCTGGTTATACGCGTCCTCAGTCCTGAAGATCTACAGGGCATCTTGCTGAGGGCTAAAGAAGTATCAGGGATTAGAGGCATGAATGTGGGTAATAGCAATCCTCATATACAGGAAACTACATGGCCTCTTGCTGATAAAAGAGAAGAAATCTGTTTTCCACGGTTCCTCTATCAAAAAATGTACAAGACTTCTTACTAGGGCTAAACAAGATCAGGGTTTTGATACAGGAATCAAGGGAAAGAGAGTTCTCACATACAGGAGACTACACGGTCTCCAGCTAAGTACGAATAAAGAATCAAGGTTGTACATGCCCTCAATCCAAAAAATTCCCAGAATGTCTGCTATGGGACAAACAAGAAACAGATCTTCGAGCTCCCCAAATGTTTCATAGCAATTTAGCATTCGGATATTGTGAATCGGTCATTTCATGACTCCAGGAAATTTCTGGTCATCTTAAAAGTTGTAAATGGTATCGGGCACTCCAAGTCTGTTAGGTTCCTCAGAACAACTAAGGCCAGATTCCAGGATAAAAAGAATCTTCTTGCCATATTTGGATGTGACTCTGGTCTTAAGTTGAACCCTGTAATCCTTCCCCTTCTATGTCGCTTTTTATTTTTAGAAGGGGCAAGGGTTTTGCATTTGCCAAATGTTTACTACGTGCTTTTAATGATAACCAGTAATCATGGAATCCTCGAACCTAGGAAACTTCTGGGCATCTGTCTTATGATTTAATGAATTTGGAATCCAAATTGACAGGAAAAACCAGGACATCTTACTGAGAATTAAAAGGTAATCTGGTTATACGTGTTCTCATTTTCCGGAATCTGCAGGGCCTCTTGATAAGGTTTAATCAACAATCTGGGCTTCTGGCTCCCTACATTTTCAGAGCTACTTGCTCTGTGGATATGCTAAATCTGTCATTAAATATCCTCAGGATCTTTCTGGCCCTCTTGTTATTGAAATCTAGGATTTGGCCCTAGAAATCCTTTTTGTTTCCTGGGACCATCTACGACCCATAATCATATTCCCCAAAATCAAAAGGTATATTGGTACAAAATTCATCAATTCAGGTGACCTCAAAGTAAAGAAAATTCTTGGGGTTGGCCAGGTAGGAATTTGGGTTTTGGGTTTGGAATATTCCACATTTTGGGGAAGTCTTGTGAAGGGGAACCAGGAATCTTGGATTCCAGTTCCAAAAGAACATTATGGACGTCTTTCTCTAAATGTTCACAAAAATGGAATTCTTGGTCACCAGGAACTGTCTCGGCATCAAGAGAGTGAAGCAGGAAGCTGGGTAATGGGGATCATCATATACAGGAAACTACCCGACATATCGTTAAGTAAGTATAAGGAATCTTCCTTATATGAGTCCTCAGTCCCAACACTACAGGCTGTCTTCCTAAGTGTTAACCACGAATCAGATTTTTGAAGGAGGAATTTGGGTAATGGGAGTCCTCACATACAGGAAACTTCACTGCGTATTGCTAAGTAAGAATAAGGAATCTGCATTACTCGGGTCCTCAATCCCTAAAAAGCTTAAGGTCATCTTGCTATGGGCTACACACGAATCATGGTGTTTTCGAGCACGAATCTGGAAAATGGAGTCCTTATTTACAGGCAACTACATGACCTTATGGTAAGAAAGATTAAGGAAAATGGGTTACACGAGTCTTCAATCCCATAAATTTACAGAGCTTCGTGGAAAGTTCTAAAAGAATCAGTGTTTTGAAGCAGAATGTGTCTAATAAGAGTCCTAATATACAGTTAAATACACAGCCCCTTGCCAAGGAAGAAAAAGAATCGAGGTTATATCAGTCCTCAGTCCTTGAAATCAACAGGCCATCTGCTGAGGGTTAAACAAGAATCAGGGTTTAGAAGCTGGAACATAGGTAATAGCAGTCCTCATATGTAGAATCTATATGATCTCTAGCTAAGGTGAACTAAGAAACCTCTTTACATGGTTCCTCTGTCACAATATCTGCATGACATCTTGCTAAG
>NW_007146939.1:0-3581 GCF_000164805.1 Carlito syrichta
TTCCCAAAGAACATTATGGAGGTCTTTCTCTTGATATTCACAAAACTGGAATTCTCAGTCACCAGGAACTGTCTCAGCATCCTGCAGCATGAAACAGGAAGTTAGGTAATGGAAGTCGTCATATACAGGAAACTACACGTCATATTGGTAAGGAAGTATAAGGAATCATCCTTATATGAATCCTCAGTCTCAAAACTGCAGGCCGTCTTCCTAAGTGGTAACCACGAATCAGATTTTTGAAGTAGGAATCCGCGTAATGGGAGTCCTCACATACAGGAAACTTCACTGCCTATGGCTAAGTAAGAATAAGGAATCTGGGTTACTCGCGTCCTCAATCCCAAAGAAGGTTAGGGTCATCTTGGGATGGGCTAAACACAAATCATGGTGTTTTCGACCATGAATTTGGAAAATTGAGTACTTATTTACAGGCAACTACACGACCTTTTGGTAAGAGTAAGAAATCTGGGTTACATGAGTCCTCAGTCCCCAAAATCTACAGAGCATCTTGGAAAGTTCTAAAGGAATCAGAGTTTCAAAGCAGGATATATCTAATGAGAGTCCTAATATACAGGTAAATCCACAGCCCTTTGCCAAGGAAGAAAAAGAATCGGGGTTATAGCAATCCTCAGTCCTTAAAATCAACAGGCCATCTGCTGTGGACTAAGCAAGATTCAGGGGTTAGAAGCTGGAACATAGGTAATAGCAGTCCTCATATGCAGAATCTATATGGTCTCTAGCTAAGGAGAACTAAGAAACCTCTTTTACACGGTTCCTCCCTCACAATATCTACAGGATATCTTCCTTATGGCAAAACAAGAATCAAGGTTTCCAAACAGGGTTCTGGGGAAAGGGAGTCCTCATATACAAGACATTACACGGCCCCTCGGTTAAGAAGAATAAGGAATCTGTGATACACTATTCCACAATCCGAAAAATTCTCAGGGCGTCTTGATATGGTATAAACAAAAATCAAGGCTTCGAGCTCGTCTCATGTTTCAGAGATATTTGGCTTGTTTGTATTATGAATCTGTCATTAGAGGACACCAGCAATATTTGGTGTTGTTGAGAGTTGTAATTGGCTATCTGGTAATACAAATCCCTTAAGTTCCTTGGAATAATTAAGGCCAGATTCCCGGAAAAAAAGTATCATACTGCCGTATATGGATGTAACTTTGGTCTTAAGATGAAGTTGGTAATCCTTAAATTTCCATTTGAACTTTATTTGTAGAGGGGCCGAGGGCTTTGCAGTTGCCAAATATTTAGTACGAATTATTAAAATGTAACCAGGATCCGTGGATTCCATGTCCCTAAGAAACATCTGGGCATCTGCATTTTTGTACACAGTGTTTTGTATTCCACATAGACCGGGAAATCCAGGGCATCTTGCTGAGAACCGAAAGGGAATCCGGTTCGTGGAGTTCTCTATCGCCTAAATCTACAAAGTCTCTGGATAAGGTTTAATCAGTAATCTGGGCGTCTATGTCACCACATTTTAGTGTTTCTTATGAAAAGGGACCAGGAATCTTGGGTTCCAATTCCTCAAGAACCTTATGGGAGTCTTTGTCTTGATATCCAAGGAACTGGAATTCTGGAACTCCAGGAAATATCTAGGCATCTTGCTGAGAATGAAGCAGGAATTTCAATAAAGGGAATCCTCATATACAGATCACTAGACGACCTGTTCCTTCGGAATAATAAGGAATCTTGGTTACACGAGGCCTCCATCCAAAAACCTGCAGACCATCTTGCTAGGAGATAACCAGCAATAGGGTTTTGAGAGTAGGAATCCGGATAATGGGATTCCTCATATACAGGAAACTACACTGTGTATTGCTAAACGAGAATAAGGAATCTGGTTTACACGTGTCCTCCATCCCAATAAAACTTCAGGGATTCTTGCTAAGGGCTAAACACGAATTTGAGATTTTGAAGCATAAACTAGGGAAATGAAATGCTCATATACAGGCAAATGCACTGACTTTTCCTAAGAAAGAATAAGGAATGTGGGTGACGTTTTCTCAATCCCCCCAAAAATATACGGAGTCTTCCATAGATCTAAAAAGAATCAAGCTTTCGACGCATGTATCTGTGAGCAGGAGAAATCATATACATGTAACTGCATGACTGTTGCTAAAAATTAGGAATCTGGTTATACGCGTCCTCAGTCCTGAAGATCTACAGGGCATCTTGCTGAGGGCTAAAGAAGTATCAGGGATTAGAGGCATGAATGTGGGTAATAGCAATCCTCATATACAGGAAACTACATGGCCTCTTGCTGATAAAAGAGAAGAAATCTGTTTTCCACGGTTCCTCTATCAAAAAATGTACAAGACTTCTTACTAAGGGCTAAACAAGATCAGGGTTTTGATACAGGAATCAAGGGAAAGAGAGTCCTCACATACAGGAGACTACACGGCCTCCAGCTAAGTACGAATAAAGAATCATGGTTGTACACGCCCTCAATCCAAAAAATTCCCAGAATGTCTGCTATGGGACAAACAAGAAACAGATCTTCGAGCTCCCCAAATGTTTCATAGCAATTTAGCATTCGGATATTATGAATCGGTCATTTCATGACTCCAGCAAAATTCTGGTCATCTTAAAAGTTGTAAATGGTATCGGGCACTCCAAGTCTGTTAGGTTCCTCAGAACAACTAAGGCCAGATTCCAGGATAAAAAGAATCTTCTTGCCATATTTGGATGTGACTCTGGTCTTAAGTTGAACCCTGTAATCCTTCCCCTTCTATGTCGCTTTTTATTTTTAGAAGGGGCAAGGGTTTTGCATTTGCCAAATATTTACTACGTGCTTTTAATGATAACCAGTAATCATGGAATCCTCGAACCTAGGAAACTTCTGGGCATCTGTCTTATGATTTAATGAATTTGGAATCCAAATTGTCAGGAAAAATCAGGGCATCTTACTGAGAATTAAAAGGTAATCTGGTTATACGTGTTCTCATTTTCCAGAATCTACAGGGCCTCTTGATAAGGTTTAATCAACAATCTGGGCTTCTGGCTCCCTACATTTTCAGAGCTACTTCCTCTGTGGATATGCTAAATCTGTCATTAAAGATCCTCAGGATCTTTCTGGCCCTCTTGTTATTTGAAATCTAGGATTTGGCCCTAGAAATCTTTTTGTTTCCTGGGACCATCTACGACCATAATCATATTCCTCAAAATCAAAAGGTATATTGGTACAAAATTCCTCAATTCAGGTGACCTCAAAGTAAAGAAAATTCTTGGGGTTGACCAGGTAGGAATTTGGGTTTTGGGTTTGGAATATTCCACATTTTGGGGAAGTCTTGTAAAGGGGAACCAGGAATGTTGGATTCCAGTTCCAAAAGAACATTATGGACGTCTTTCTCTAAATATTCACAAAAATGGAATTCTTGGTCACCAGGAACTGTCTCGGCATCAAGAGAGTGAAGCAGGAAGCTGGGTAATGGGGGGTCATCATATACAGGAAACTACCCGACATATCGCTAAGTAAATATAAGGAATCTTCCTTATATGAGTCCTCAGTCCCAACACTACAGGCCGTCTTCCTAAGTGGTAACCACGAATCAGATTTTTGAGGAGGA
>NW_007146940.1:0-933 GCF_000164805.1 Carlito syrichta
AGACCCTCCGGGGCAACTTGGCGAGACCTCATCTCTACAATAAATCAAAAATTAGCCGGGCGTGGTAGCGCGCATCCGTAGTTCTGGCTACTTGGAAGGCTGAGGCGGAGGGACGGCTGGAGCGCAGCAGGTCGAGGCTGCGGGGGCCGGAGCGGCCACTGCCCTCCAGTCTGGGCGACGGAGTGAGACTCCCACTCAAAGAAAAAAAAGAAAAGGAAGATGAGAGGAGTTAGCACATGGAAAAAAACCAAAAGAACCCAGAACAACATCAGGGGCCCTGGGCTCGAATTCCAGCCCACGGAGAGCTGTGTGACCCCAGGTCGGCTTCTGAACCTCTCCGGGCTTCTGTGGCGCCTCTCTCCCGGGGCTGCGGGGAGGGTTAGCTGAGCCAACACACACAAAGGGCTTGGAGCAGGGCCCAGCACACACTCGCTTGGCTTGGCAAACGTGTTCTGCCGAGGGCCAGACAGTGTTCCCAGCAGTGCGGGCGGCAGACTCTGCGGCAATGACCCTGCGCCACCCTGTCAGGGCGGCCGAGGCACCTGTGAATGCACGGGTGTGGCTGTGGGCCAATGTGTTGGGAGCCAACATCTATAGCTACATGGCTGAGGCCTGTAAAGGCCCATCTGGAAGATCGCCTCTGACATAGGATATCAGTTATACCTATGATATTGGCGTGTGATTGGTGACCAGTGTGCATACATGGCAGTAAAACTTACAAGTGAATCTCAGTACACTTGATGGAAAGTGCATGGCGGAATTGTTTCTGTCTTTCTAAGTTTAGCTTCTTTCTAGATATTTTTTTTACTTCTATTTCCTGATAGACTGGAGTAGTCCTTGTTCCCGAAAGCTGTTTCCCCTAGGGCTAAGATTAGAAACTAAAATTACCATGATAGTTCTGTCCCCTAGCCCCTAGCCAGATAGAACGTTTTC
>NW_007146941.1:0-923 GCF_000164805.1 Carlito syrichta
GCCGAGGCACCTGTGAATGCACGGGTGTGGCTGTGGGCCTATGGTTGGGAGCCAACATCTATAGCTACATGGCTGAGGCCTGTAAAGGCCCATCTGGAAGATCGCCTCTGACATAGGATATCAGTTATACCTATGATATTGGCGTGTGATTGGTGACCAGTGTGCATACATGGCAGTAAAACTTACAAGTGAATCTCAGTACACTTGATGGAAGGTGCATGGCGGAATTGTTTCTGTCTTTCTAAGTTTAGCTTCTTTCTAGATATTTTTTTACTTCTATTTCCTGGTAGACTGGGTAGTCCTTGTTCCCGAAAGCTGTTTCCCCTAGGGCTAAGATTAGAAACTAAATTACCATGATAGTTCTGTCCCCTGCCCCTAGCCAGGTAGAACGTTTTCTTTTGTTTCGTTAATTACCGAAACTCTGTCTGCTTCAGCCCATGGCCGCCATCTTGGAAGCCCTGCATTTCCTTGTTCAAGAGTGTGACAGCTACTATTTGATTTTTAGAGTAGACTTGTTGGGATAAAATATATACATATACACTCATAGCTGCGTAAATCTATGCTTGCTGTTTTGATTCCTTTTGCTACATTATTCAAGTGTAATAGTTACTATATGATTTATAAAAGAATTAACGATAAGGTATTAGCTTAATAGGATATAGCATAGTATTAAAGTCCAATAACTAGATCATATGAAAATTAAAGTTTAGACATATGAAACATGAATTATAGTAAAGTTTTGTAGTTTAAGAATAAGTTTTAACTGAGTTATAAGGCATTATGTTAAATTGTAATAGGTTAATAGTATAGTGTTAAGTTGATAATATTAATTGTTAAAAATATTGGGAATCAGTGAACTTGGATTGAACCTAGAGTTAACTCAGGAAAGTTTCTTTTGTATTATTCAGGGTATAGAGCAAAGA
>NW_007146942.1:0-719 GCF_000164805.1 Carlito syrichta
TTTTTTATTATGGTTTTGTGGGGTACAGTAAGGGGTAGGTGTACAATTACGTTTCAATCAGGCACCCCTGTTGATAGGTGTTTTCCCATCCCCCGACAGATATTTGCAACTGTTAATCCCATCCCCCTCCCCCCCATAGTTTCCCAGTACCGTCAGTCATTTTTCTTATAGTATTGCATTGGATGTTGAAGGCCCGTTATATAAGTGAGAACATGTGATATTCGGATCTTTGTTTCTGTGAGAGGTCACTCAGTATTATAGACTCTAGTTCCATCCAGGTTGCAGCGAAATTCATGATTTTGTTCTTTTTTATGGCTGCGTAGTATTCCATCGTGTATATGTACCACATTTTTTTAATCCAGTCCTCTTTTGATGGGCAGCATGGTTGTTTCCAGGTTCTTGCTATTGTGAACAACACTGCAATAAACATACATGTGCAGGTATCTTTTTTATAGAGTGATTTGTGTTCTTCAGGGTATATTCCCAGTAGGGGAATTGCAGGGTCATATGAAAGGACAATTTTTAGAGCTTTTAGGAATCGCCACACTGCTTTCCACAGAGGTTGCACTAGTTTACACTCCCACCAACAGTGTAGAAGTGTTCCCTTTTCACCACACCCTCTCCAGCAGCTGTTATTTTTTGAGTTGTTGATAATTGCCATTCTGACTGGAGTTAGGTGGTATCTCAGTGTGGTTTTGATTTGCATCTCCCTGATGATT
>NW_007146943.1:0-4432 GCF_000164805.1 Carlito syrichta
TTCGTTCCTTGTAGATCCACGATGTTAAGCCTTTGTCAGACCTAGAGTTGGCAAAGAATTTTTCCCAGTCTGTAAGCTGTCTTCCTGCTCTCTTGATGGTTTCTTTGGCTTTGCAGAAGCTTGTCAGTTTAATAAGGTCCCATTTGTCTATCTTCTCTCTTAAGTCCGGTGGGTTTCGGGTTTTGTACAGGAATTGGATGCCAGTTCCGATTTCCATGAGAGTATTTCCTTCCTTTTCTAAGGTTCTTATGGTTTGAGGTTTTACATTTAGGTCTCTGATCCATTTGGAGTTAACCTTTGTACATGGGGATAGATAAGGGTCCTGTTTCAATCTTCTGCATGTGGTCAACCAGTTTTCCCAGCACCATTTACTGAATAGGTTCTCTTCTCCCCACTGGTAGGTGGTGGGGGCTTTGTCAAAGATGAGTTGGTTGAGGAATTGAGGTTTTGCTTCTGGAATCTCAATTCTGTTCCATTGATCTATATACCTGTTCCTGTACCAATACCAAGCTGTTTTGATGATTGTAGCTTTATAGTAAAGTTTGAAGTCTGGTATTGTGATAGCTTATGTTTTTATAAGAATTGCTCCATTTCATCTAAATTGTCAAATTCATGTGTCTAGACTTGTTCATAGTATTCCCTTATTATCTTTTTGATGTCTGAAGGTCTATAGTGATATACCTGAGCTCATGTTATTGATATTATAATTTTTCTTTTTTCTAGGGTAAGCATTTAGAGTTGTAAATTTCCTTTTCAAAAGTGGATTAGCTTCATCATACAAATTTAAATATGTGCTATTTTCATTTTCACTAAGCTCAATGTATTTCAGAATTTTTTTCCTTAAGATTTCTTATTTGACTCTGTTATAAACAAGGGAGTAAGTCCCCATTTTCACAGGGTCTTTAAGGATTAGTCCAAAGTAGCCAAGGAAATATTCTCCAAAGCATTGTCCTGCCAATGGAAAGTTACAGGTTTTATGGAGTTATGGAGAAAGAAGATGACATGTCTTTGCAAGTAGAGGAGGATGCCTTGTTGTACAGACCCTGAGAATCATGCCAGATATTAGTCACATATCATGATTATGAAGCTATAGATCTTCCTGGGGTGGAGACATTAGCACAGTAATAAGGAAAGTTCTCTTGGCATCATTTATAACTTGCTTGGGTATGTCAGGAGCTGGATTTAACTAGCTAAGTAACTGCATTCAACAGAGACTGTAAGGCAGGCTGACTTATCAAGTTGATTAAATTCCTATAGTCCCTGAAGACTCTGTCTGTTTGTAGATCGGAACTCTCATATTTTCCACCAGAAACAAGACATAATGGAACTGTAGTGTTTATCTTCAGGTAGCTCAAAAACACTGTTAAGTATAAAGAGGAACATATAGATTCAAAGGTGAAAAATAAAATGAAATAATGATTGGTGAAGGGTAAGCTTGAATCAGTACGTAGTATATTCTGATTATCAAAGGTTTTAAAGTCACAAACAGAAGACTAAATAAAGATTGTGATATAACAATTTTAATGACTACTTAAAAGTTGAATTTTCCCCAGAAGAAAAATTAAAATCCACCAAGAAGTAGGTGAAATTAAACTATTTAGGTAAACTTTAGAATAGACAGTCCGTGATTTAGATCATTAAGCAAAAAAATGTTTTCAGTTTCAACTTTCTTTTTTGACATATTCTTTCCTAAAGTTAAATTTTAAAAAGGTTATAACTTGTTCAGAGAATTTCTTGTCATCTTTTCAAATAACTTGACCTACTCATCTATTGATTTTAGTGATTTTCTTTTTAATTTGTATTTACTTTTAATTGTATAAAATAGTACGGTTTCATTCATACTTGTAGAAATAATATTTATGTACTGTTGGCCATTTCATTTTTGTTATTACAATTACTAAAGAGTATTTTTCATTTGTGTATGGACAAATCTACTTGTTTTTAGCAGTTTTTTTTTTACAGTATTTAATCCTGTGACTGTTCTTGTTTTTAAATGTTGCTTAAAATTCCTATATTCTGTTCATCTGATGTTATTTTGGGGTACTTATGGGGCAATTAACTAAGCTGGGTTTTGTTTGTTTGTTTTAGCAACATGGTAGTCTCCTTGCCAAATTTACAAGGAGGTTTGATTTGACGACATTGTCCTCTTTGGTGCTTTATAAGAGGGATTCAGTGGACTCAGGTTCTTCCCTTCTGATAGGTCAGTCTTAAGTGATGGATTTAACCCCATGGCAGAGATAGTTGCAGGTGGTTCTATTGTCAAGCAAAGAGGTAAAAGCCTTGGAGCTTGTGTGTCCTGGGTGGTGCTTCATGGGTGCTATCAGGCAGATGGTGGCAGGGGCTGGTTTTTCAAATTCAAAATAAATCATCCTTTATCATTCTTTTACCATCAACCAAGATATAAAACTGTATTTCTCTTTTTCATGAAACTATTTCCTAGTCTACAAGCTACACCATTTAATTTAAATTTCAAAAAAAGGAAGATCATTTTTACTGAGCACTGAATCTTTTTTAAGACTTGGAGTACAATCAGGATTAATTATACAAATGGTCATCATACAGGTAAAGTTTGGTCCTACCTTTGGTCCCTACTTTGCCTGGTTTGAGATCAGGTACTCTTATTGTTGTGTGCACCCCCTCTCCCCGGCAGCACTGAATCTTTTCAAGGGGTCTTGTTCATTATTGCAGCAATGCACATCCATTTAAAGTGTCCAATTTTTCTCATTTTCTTTCTTTTATTTCCCCTTTTCTACCATATCTTTCATAGGAGTAGACATGAAAATGGATTCTGATGTCTAACGTTGTGTCAGGATAGATTTAGGCTAGATATGAAGAAATTCATGTCTAGAATAAAATAAGATAGACTTGTTTCTCAGAAGTAATGAAGGAAGAAAAACAAACAAACTTGATTTGGGCATCTTTGCTAGGCACTGTTCTTGCCTTTCTGAAACTCAAAGCCTAATATGACAGGATACTAAATACGGGATAAACAGATACAAAAGCAGAAAATAAATTTAAAAGTTTAAGATAGCCTTAGGTCTATTGAATATCTCAAAGTAGTAGTCAAATTTTATGCTTAAAATGTTTGAATTTTGGAAACTAAAGTGAAGGTAGTGGCCACATTGGAATGAGAAGAATCAGACTCAGCTGGGGTAGAGGATTGAGACTGCATTCTCTCAACTACATATGTCTTCATAGTTGACATGTAGTAGACAATGAATAGGTGTGAATGAAACAGATTTTTAAGTCTGGGTGAAAGAGAGAATAATACTGCCTGTGAAAAACACGGGAAGCTAGGAGTAGGAGTATGTTTGAGATGAGGTCATTTCCATTTGTCTATAACAATTGAATTGTTAATGTTGATAAAAATACCAAACTCTGAATTATATTTAAAGAGACTTATTCTGAGACAAATGTGAATGACCTAGGTCCATGGCACAGTCCCAAAGTTCCTGAGAACATGTACCCAAAATGGTTGAAATACAGCTTGGCTTTATACATTTTTCAGGAGATGGAGGTTACATGTAAAACATAAACTAAAATATATGAGGTTTATCTTGATTGACCTTGGAAAGGCAGGGTATCTACAAATGGGGGGTTGAAGATCATAGGTGGATTCAAAGATTTTCTGATTGACAACAGGTAGAAAAAGTTCAGCTCTGTCTAAAGAATTTGAAACCAGTACAAGAAATGCTGAATTAGGAGAAGGGGCATTTGAGGACATCAAGGTTCTTGATATGTAGATGAAGACTCTAAGTAGCAGGCTTCAGATAGACTAGGTGGTAAATGTCTTAAAAGGTGTTCATCTCCCCCAAGAATCCCCGGGAAGAGGATTATATACAGACAGAAATTTCCCCAAGAGACAGATTTGTAGTGTCACTTCAAAAATATGTCAAAGAAATATATTTTCGGGTAAAATATTATTACTTCCTTTACAGCCTCCTGTCATGTGAAGCTATTTCAGAGTCACATTGGAATGTGGTATATTATTAACACAGAGTCTATTTCATCAGTCTTATGATCTCTATTTTAATGTTAATGCTGATCAGTCATGTCTGAAATTCCACAAGGGAAGGGGTATAACAGTTGTGTCTCATCTTTTCTGTCATAGTCTGGAATTTAGTTTTTCAGATTTTACTTGACCCAGAGGGCATTTGTCCTGTTGTATGGCTAAACATTTTATTTTTGGTTTACACTGTCCTCTTTCTGAACAAGTTTACCAGAAGCAACATCAATGGTCATACTTTTATTTTGTCCAATACCATTGCCAGGGTGGTGTGGCTACATGCCCTGCATCTATCTTGTCCTTTGCTTGACCTCCAGAGGGACCTCTATGACCAAAGAACTTAGAGCCAAAAGACTTATAGCCAATTTAAATTGTACTAGACCAGGCATAAATTGGGTTGGGCAAGCATTCATTAACTCTTTAAAA
>NW_007146944.1:0-879 GCF_000164805.1 Carlito syrichta
CATGCAGTCAGAAAATTACAGGAGGCCAGGTCTTTGGGAGTAAAAATCCATTCATCTAATAATTGCTAAAAGCTTACTCTTTCTGATTGTCATTTTTTTCCTTCTTGGTAAGTATATCACGCAAATTGTGACAAGAGATAAAGAAGAGAAAGCAATCCCAGAAAAATAGACAAAAAGAGTGACAAAAAATAAGACACACAGTGTTTTTAAATTTTAATATTTTAAATTTTAATATTTTTTTAAAATGCCTTTTATGAAAAACACCAATGGTGAAATTTAAATATACTATTGCAACCCCACAGACAATTATTATTATTATTTTTAGATAGCAGTGCCATATGCTCCCACCACCGGCATGGATCCCACTGGAAATGCCCTCAGGGGACACTCAAGGGCAACCTTAAACAGGTATCTGGCTCTTGGTAAATCCTCCTCATCTCTAAAGATTTCTATAGGATTTCAACTCTACTTGTTTTTTTGTTTGTTTATTTGTTAATGTGAGAATAGGAGAAACACAAATCTGTAGGCTCTGATTTTATAGGTGACTTCTTGCATTTAATTATTATGGTGCTGATTTTCTCATGCTTTGACTCATCTCGTCCATGTTTGCCTTCTCAATGACCACCTTTTAGTCTTTGTCAGGACTTCAGCCAACAGTGCAAACTGAGGAAAGCTGCTCTATGTTACTGTTTGCTACGATGCCCACTGATGCATGGTGATGAGAAGCATGCCATTAAAAGCCAAAATTGTCATTCATGGTGACCTAAATGCAACATAAGCACAGGGACCTGCTCATGTGCCTGGGAAAAGTGACCAACTCTAACTTGTTCACAAAGTGTCCTTTCCAGGTGATTTAGAGTTGTGAAAATCAGCCAGATT
>NW_007146945.1:0-847 GCF_000164805.1 Carlito syrichta
TTTTTTAAAATGCCTTTTATGAAAAACACCAATGGTGAAATTTAAATATACTATTGCAACCCCACAGACAATTATTATTATTATTTTTAGATAGCAGTGCCATATGCTCCCACCACCGGCATGGATCCCACTGGAAATGCCCTCAGGGGACACTCAAGGGCAACCTTAAACAGGTATCTGGCTCTTGGTAAATCCTCCTCATCTCTAAAGATTTCTATAGGATTTCAACTCTACTTGTTTTTTTGTTTGTTTATTTGTTAATGTGAGAATAGGAGAAACACAAATCTGTAGGCTCTGATTTTATAGGTGACTTCTTGCATTTAATTATTATGGTGCTGATTTTCTCATGCTTTGACTCATCTCGTCCATGTTTGCCTTCTCAATGACCACCTTTTAGTCTTTGTCAGGACTTCAGCCAACAGTGCAAACTGAGGAAAGCTGCTCTATGTTACTGTTTGCTACGATGCCCACTGATGCATGGTGATGAGAAGCATGCCATTAAAAGCCAAAATTGTCATTCATGGTGACCTAAATGCAACATAAGCACAGGGACCTGCTCATGTGCCTGGGAAAAGTGACCAACTCTAACTTGTTCACAAAGTGTCCATACCAGGTGATTTAGAGTTGTGAAAATCAGCCAGATTTCTACTATGCTTAGTAGCAAGAATTTCTTTTTTCTCTTTCTTTTTTTACTAGAGAGAGTATTTCGCTCTGTTGCCCAGACTGGAGTGCAGGAACATGATCATAACTCGTTGCAACTTCTAAATCCTGGGCTCAGTGAACCTCCTGCCTTAGCCTCCCTGGTAGCTGGAACTACAGGCATGCACCACCACTCCCAGCTAGTTTT
>NW_007146946.1:0-760 GCF_000164805.1 Carlito syrichta
GACCTGTGATCACAGCACAATGGGAAGCTGAGGTGGGAGGATCACTCAAGTCCAGAAGTTTGAGGTTGCAGTGAGCTATGATCATACCACTGCATTTCAAGCAGGGTGACAGAGCAAAACCCATTCTACTAAAAAAATTCAAGGCAAAAATAGAAATAATAGATGAATGCAGTACTATAAATTCCATACCTGTCTTTGACTTCTTTTAAGATATTTAATAATTTTAATATGGCTAGTAGTATAAGGCTATTTTAGCAATGACAAAATAAATTTTGTTAAGCAAAATGATTGTGCATAGTAGTCATGAGAGAAAAGTTATTCTTATGTTTGTTCATTTTCATGTGAGATAGAAGTGACACAAAAAGCCTTTTGTTTAGAGATACATATATCTTTAAATGTATAAATATATGTATATATATAATATATATATATACACACACACACATACATTAATTTGTTGCAGCTATTATTACAAAACCAGTGCTGTCCTACTTATAATAGAAGGTACTACCCAAAAGCTAAAATGAAAAAAAACAAGCATTTTGAGGTGGATGAACAATGACTTACTAAGCTGAGGTAGGTCAAATTATGAGAGTTCATTTTGATTTTCTTTCTTATACAAATACTTCACAATAATTTATTTTCATTCATACATCTCAAATATTTATGAATGCATGACCTCTATAAATAAAAATAAAAGATTGATTAATAACTGTATCAACCCAAGTAATCCACTTAGAGATGATTAAAGCAGTTAGCA
>NW_007146947.1:0-3138 GCF_000164805.1 Carlito syrichta
GGACTTACCCTCACCTATTTGGGTACCGAATCATCTAATTAGACATGTCCAGCCCCCATGCCCATTGAGGTACAGGAACACGAGACATAAATCACGCCATCAGTCTGAGTTGGATGCAGATGATGAAGAGAATGTGTTGGTTCCAAAGCTGAAAGATCTCACCATTCAACAACTACTTCAACCTCCACCAACTCAACCGAAGACATCCAATCATTTGTCGTCTCCCACTCCTCGACCCTGATGTTACTGTCGGGTGTTTTGACTAGAAGTGCAGACTGCCCACATTTGGGCAAATCAAGGTGCTCAGGCATGACGCTGAGGATATGGTTCACTCTCAAAACACTTCTCTCATGCTCTCTGCTGTTTTTGTTGCTATGCTGGCTATTATAGCAGGCCAGGCATATTGTATTTATTCAGCAAAATCTTATTGGGCTTATATGTGAAACCCTCCAGCGTTCCAGCCTGTTACATGGGATGCTGAGATCATTACTGTTTTACTAATCATTCCTCTTTATTAAGAGGCTCCACTCTTTTTTCATCAAAAGTCACAACTGTTGTTAATCATAATTTTTTCTTTTTCAGGTAGTTCTAGTTCTCCTCCAGTATGTTTTAGTTTACATCAAAAATCAGAATGGTCACTTGATATTTCAGGTTGTTTAAACTATCCTACAAAAGCTATGGTAACTGATAGCCTCTCTTTTCTTCCCAGAATGGCAAATGACCAAGATATTTGGTTCCTTAAATTAACAATGCCTGGGAACTCTGACCCTAAATTAGCAAAATGTGCTCGGGAAGACCTCCTGAGCCCCGCAGGTCGAGGGCCCAGAAGCCACGATTGTGCAGCCGCACCCCAGCCTGATTGATGGAGATATCTGTGACAAAAAGACGCCTGCCACATGCGTCACAATGGGCATCCATGGCTCCCCACCCATGGCATTGGTGGGGGATGATGGCATGATTGGGAGAGGAAGGGGCACTACCCCGCCTGAAAGTTGCAGACCAAGTGACCAGAACCTGGGCTGGCCACAGCATTGCCAAATCACCTTGACTGCTCTGTGCTCTACGGCCACCCTAGCAGGGGACATCTGTTCCATGAGCTCACACACGTCTTTGCATTGGGGCATGAGTGTGGGGGTTGGAGGCTGGCCTTCTGGAGTGCGTGGCCGAAGGTGAGGGATGGACGTGCCCAGTGGTCAACATTGAAACCTCCTGCGAATGACAGGCTGGAAAGTGCCTTTTACTCTGCCATCCCTGTGGTTGACTCCTCACACTGGGTGGCAGGGGTGTGGGTGGTGGTGCTGGCCGTGATTATTATTATTTGGAGTCAGAATCTCGCTCTGTCTCCCAGGCCACAGTGCAGGGACTGACCCATGGCCACTGAGGACTCCAACAGCTGGAATCAGGTGATACTCCCTCCTCGGATCCCTGAGTAACTCGAACAACAGGCCTGCACACCCACGCCTGCCTAATTTTTGTATTTAATTTTGATAGCCAAGAAGAGGTCTTGCCCCATGTCCTGGGCTGGTGTCAAACCCGCAGTCTCAGGCCATCCACTCTCTTGGGCCTCCAAAGGGCCGGGATGCCAGACTGAGTCTTTGAGACCAGCCTGTGGTTGTAGTGGTTCTGGTGGTTGTTATTATTATTCTAAGTCTGAGCCCCGCTCTGTCACCCAGGCTGGAGCGCAGGGGCCTGCTTTCAGCCACCACGACCTCCAATGAATGGGCTCTGGCAATCCTCCCACTGTGGTCTCCTGAGTGACCACAACAACAGGTGAGTGCCACCATGCTGGGATCAATATTTTGGCTTCTTATAGAAACGAGGTCTCACAAAGGTGCCCAGGCTGCTCTCGAACCCAGGGGCTTAGGCCATCCTCCCGCCTCAGCCTCTTAGAGTGCCAGAATGACAGGAGTGAGCTCCCAAACACAACCTCCACAGCCCTTTCAGGGCCCCACCATGAGACCCGCTCTCTTCCTATGACCCAGGACCCCGGAGAAGGTGGACAGAATCGCCTGCCATGCCCTCCTCATTCCCCAGGGTGGACCCACTTGCTCCTCTCAGTGTTCACATCAGGTATAGGGAGGTCATGACTCTCAAACTTTCTGGGATGCAGGGACAGCAGAGCTATTGACCACTGTCTACTCTGCACTTGGGTAGGTTGAGACAGGAAGATGGCCATATCCTGGGAGCTCAAGACCAGGCTGGACACCATAGAAAGTCCCACTTCGACCCCAAGCAAACCCAGAAAATCTTGGGAGAGGGCAGGTCTTGGCAGGAGAATCGCCTATGGCCCAATGGGATCCCAGGTGTGAGCCGCCACAGCAGGCCTTCTGGTTCATTTTCGACAAAGAATTGAGGCTGGGGTCCGCAGCTCAGCCTCATCATCCCAGTGCTTTGGGAGGACAAGGCCAGCCACCGGCCCAAGCCTGAGAGTGGATACCTACTGGGGAAGCTCTGTGAGACCTATTCTCTACCCTCCATCCAAAATGAGCCGGACATAGTGGCACCTGGATGTTGTTCTGGCTCCTCGGAATGTTGGGGAAAGGCTCACCAGAACCAGGCAGGCTGAGACTGTGGAGGCTGAGAGTGAGCCACTGCCCTCCAACCTGGGCGATGGAGTCATACACCGACTGAAAGAAAAATGGAAAAAAAAGAAGAGCATTCACTTGTGTATGGGGTTGGGAGGCCAAGGCGAGAGGCTGCCTGAGCCCAAGCATCGGAGACCAGCAATGGTGATGTGGCCAGACCTCTTCTCAGTGATAGGTCACCAAAATTGAGTCAGGCATGGTGGCCCCCAGAGTCTCACCTGCTTGGGGGCCGTGGCAAGAGGACCACCTGACCCCCACAGTTCTAGGCCCTGGGAGCCACGATCGTGCCCCTGCACCCCAGCCCCACAGAAGGAGACCCCGGCGACAAAAAAAATGCCTCCCAAGTGCGTCCTGAGAGCCCTTCACGAATCCTGAGAGAAAGGTCCAAGTGGGTAAGGGACAATGGAGTGATCAGGATAGGAAGGGCTCTCTCCCACCTGAAGGTGTCAGGCAGGGTGACTGGAAACTTGAGCTGGCTGTGGCATTTCTGGACTGTCTTGATTGCTCTATCCCTCGACGCCACCCTAACTCTGGGCCATCTGTTCCTTGAACT
>NW_007146948.1:0-643 GCF_000164805.1 Carlito syrichta
GATGGATGTGACCAGTGGACACTTTTGAAACCTCCCGCGAATGACAGGTCAAAAAGTACCTTTTCCTTTCCCATCCCTGAGTGTGACTCCTTGCGTTGTGTGTCAGGGGTGGTGTTGGTGGTGACTTTTATTATTTGGAGTGGGAATCCCGCTCATTCACCCAGGTCAGAGCACAGGGTCATGCTCACAACCACCACGGACTCCACCTGCTGGCCTCAGGCAATCCTCCCACTTTGGCCCCCTGAGTGGCTGGAACCACAGGGCTGCGCCACCATGCCCGGCAGATCTTTGGATTTATTTTCTATGGCCGAAATGAGGTCTCCCCCATGTCCTGGGCTGATGTCGAACCCACAGGCATAGGCCATCCACTCGCCTTGGCCTCCAAAGGGTCAGGAGGCGAGACTGAGCCCCTGAGCCCAGCCTGTGGTTGTGATGATGGTTAGTATTATTTTGAGTCGGAGTCCCACTCTGTTGCCAAGGCTAGAGCACAGGTGCCCACTCTCGGCCATCACAGTCTCCACTTGCTGAGATCCAGCAATTCTGCCACCATGTCCTCCCAGGTGGCCAGAACGACAGGCTTGCGCCACAATGCTCAGCGCATTTTTTGGCTTGTTTTAGAGACAAGGTCTTTCCAAGGTTCTGG
>NW_007146949.1:0-602 GCF_000164805.1 Carlito syrichta
TCAGGCAATCCCTCCACTTTGGCCCCCCGAGTGGCTGGAACCACAGGGCTGCGCCACCATGCCCGGCAGATCTTTGGATTTATTTTCTATGGCCGAAATGAGGTCTCTCCCATGTCCTGGGCTGATGTCGAATCCACAGGCATAGGCCATCCACTCGCCTTGGCCTCCAAAGGGTCAGGAGGCGAGACTGAGCCCCTGAGCCCAGCCTGTAGTTGTGATGATGGTTAGTATTATTTTGAGTCGGAGTCCCACTCTGTTGCCAAGGCTAGAGCACAGGTGCCCACTCTCGGCCACCACAGTCTCGACTTGCTGAGATCCAGCAATTCTGCCACCATGTCCTCCCAGGTGGCCAGAACGACAGGCTTGTGCCACAATGCTCAGCGCATTTTTTGGCTTGTTTTAGAGACGAGGTCTTTCCAAGGTTACCGGGCTGATCTAGAACCCGGGGGCTCAGGCCATTCTCTCTCCTTGGCCTCCCAGAGATCTGGGATGACAGGCATGAGCCCACACACCTGTCCTCCGCACCCCACTCGGGACACCCCCACAAGCACCACTCCCTTGCACAGTCCTGGGACCACATGGAGGGTGACCGAAGTCACCCG
>NW_007146950.1:0-664 GCF_000164805.1 Carlito syrichta
AATTTTTGAGACCTTCCCTTGCAATACATTGTTCTACACTCATCCCGGTGCTCATACCCTGTTCCCCTTAAAGGGAGAGGGTAGACATGCCTCTGGTTATCATGTCGTCCCCGTAGGGAGGGAGCCGTAATAGTCTTTTTCTGTGCCTTCTTCCAATGCCAGCCGTTGGTAATGGATTTGGATAGGTTTAGAGAGGACAGCATCAATTTGTCTTTTGATAAGATTAGTAAAATGGCGAAACGCCCAGGGACCGAAGGTTATGAGCAAAAGGAGGCAAAAGAGGGGGCCCAAGACAGGGAGGAGGTAAGGGAGGAGTCCATTAAGTCCGGTCCAAAGCGGGTTCTCGAACAATTCTTTTCTTCGCTTGATGAGGTCTTCTTGTAATTTCTTGATTTTGTCTCGGATCTTGCCAGACTTGTTGGCGTAGAAACAGCATCGTTCCTGTAAAGCTAAATAGATTCCTCCCTGTTCTGCAGTTAATAGGTCTAATCCTCTGTGATTTTGTAGAACTACCTCAGCTAAAGAATCAATTTGATCTTGTAGATCATTAATAGTTCCAGAGAGAGTTTGAACATCATCGATTAACTGATGAGACAACTTATTATAGGTATTACAGCGACCCCTATCCCCGCTCCGCCGGAGGCTACAGCGGTTGTAACCCCCA
>NW_007146951.1:0-595 GCF_000164805.1 Carlito syrichta
TCAGTTAAGTTTCTTCAGCGTTTAAGGTACTTTAGGTTATTTGTGGATAATGGAAAAAACAAACCATATTAATAATTTAGAGGCCCAAAGGATGAAAAAAAAATAGTGCCCACTCTCTAATATTTATTTCTTTAAAACCTTAATACAAAACTTTCATGTATGCTGAAATTAAAAGAGTTTCCTATTTCATACCTCTCTGAATATCTATCCCTAGCCCACCCCTTTTTTGCTTTTCCTCAGAATATATGCTACAAGGGTGTACCTAAGTGCAAGGGATTATTCACTGCAGGTCTGGGAGAGAGTCGATTTTGAGTGGCCTCCCCACCCTCTCCCTTTCTAAGACTCCTCAAATCAGAGCTGTGCTAGTGGCCTTAGAAATAAATGGAATACTACGCAGCCATAAAAAAGAACAAAATCATGAATTTCGCTGCAACCTGGATGGAACTAGAGTCTATAATACTGGGTGACCTCTCACAAAAACAAAAATCCGAATATCACATGTTCTCACTCATATAATGGACCTTGAACATCCAATGCAATACTATGAGAAAATGACGGATGGTACTGGGAAACTATGGGGGGGAGGGGGATGGGA
>NW_007146952.1:0-473 GCF_000164805.1 Carlito syrichta
ATGGTGGTGCACGCCTGTTGTTCCAGTCACTGGGGAGGCCATGGTGGGAGGCTCACCAGGGCCCAGCTGATGGAGGCTGCGGTGACTGAAAGCAGGCCCCTACACTCTGTCCTGTGCGACAGAGTGAGACTTTGCCTCACAATAATAATACCAACCACCACCACCACCACCACAACCACAGGCCGGGCTCAGGGTCTCAACCTGTCATCCTGGCACTTCGGAGTCCCAGGCGAGTGAATGGCCTGAGCCTGCAAGTTCCACACCATCCTGGGACAGGTAATGAGACCTCATCTCAGTCATCAAAAATAAATCCAAAGATTAGCCGGGCTTGGTGGTGCAGACCTGTGGTACTAGCCACTCGGGGGGCCTGAGGCAATTGTATCACCTGAGCCCGGGAGGTTGAGTTTGCGGTGTCTGTGAGTATGCCCCTGGGCTCCTGCCTTGGTGACAGAGTGGAATTCTGACTCCAAATA
>NW_007146953.1:0-579 GCF_000164805.1 Carlito syrichta
TCACCAAGACGAGGTCTGGCCACGTCACCCAGTCTGGGTACAAGCATCCTCCTGCCTCAGCCTCCCAGGGCATGGGGCTGACGGCCATAAACCACATTGCCCAGCCTGGACTCACCATTCTGTTCATTGTGATGATGCAAAGGAACACACTGGGATGGAGGACACCACATCCTGTGTAGCAGGGACCGTGGGTGCCACCACACATGACACCAGTGTTTGCATTCTGTGGAGCAATAAGGTCTCACTATATGTTCTAGGCTGGTCTTGAACTCCTGGGCTCCAACGGTCTCCCACCTTGGCCTCTGAAAGCCACAGCCATATTGTCTTCTGATCTGTCATCTTTCGGGAGCTTTAGGCTGAAGCCTGGGGGTTCCTTCCCAAATGATCCCTGTCTGTTCACAGTGATCCCTACTCCATACACAAATGGATCTTTTTTTTCTTTTCTTTTTTTCATTGAGTTGGAGTGTCAATCCGTTTCTCAGCCTGGAAATTAGTGACTCATTCCTGGCCACCACATCCTCAGCCTGCCGGGCAGCGGCAAGCCTTTCCCCAGTCTGCTGAGGAGCTAGAAAGACAGGC
>NW_007146954.1:0-1023 GCF_000164805.1 Carlito syrichta
TTAATCACAAGTTATAACCTTCCTGTAATCACAAGCCCACATTCTTGTTCCCCTTGGTGCCTGGAAATTCCCTAATCGAAAATTTTGTATCTCATCTACCTGTCAAATTTTCTGCCAGGAAAATGTAAATCAAACTGTACAACTTATATAGTTTCTGCCTTTATATACCTCCTGCTCACTGTGTTCGGGGTTGAGAGATCTTTTTGGCACTAGCCTCTCTCGACTGCTGGCTATTAAAGGACTCATAATTTTACTTTCAGTGTGTTGGTGTCTCCTTTCTAACAATCTGGCTGTAATAATATATTATGGTGTAATAAAACTAGAAATAAAGCTCACAATAAATGTAATGCACTCGAATCATCCTGAAACCAACTCCTGCCCCCGCCAGTCTCCATGGAAAAATTGTCTTCCATGAAACATCCCTGATGCCAAAAATATTGGGGCCACTGTTTTGGATGACACATAGCAGTCTCATACTTCACAACAATCTGTGCACAAGAAGATTGACTGGTCAGGCAGTTTCTCAACAGGGCAGGGGCCAGGTCCCTCCACAGACTCCTCTTCTGAGCAATAAAGTCACACATTTGACTCACTATAGGACAATTCCAAGGGCATTCTCAGCTCCCCAGGCCCCACAGGGAGTCCTGCCTTCCTTTTCAAATCTTCCCCTTCTAACATTTTGTCAGCTCAGTGCCTGGTGCTGTGACCCTCAGCCTAACCCTCTGCTTTGATTCCCCACTTCCCCTCATGCCCATGATGAGCTGGCTTCCTCTCCTGTCCCACCTCCCACTCCCTCATCTTTGCCTAGCTGTCTTCTGCACCAACTCTCCTGCAACACCCAGTAGCAACTTACTCTGCCTTCCCTGTCCAGCCTTGGTCACCTCTCATCCCCAGTCAGATCTCCATGCTGCAACCAAAATGGTCCCACAGTCTTGCAGAACTGCCACTGTCTTTCCAATGTGACATGCTGGGTTCACAGTTCTGGACTTCTAGTAAAACTGCACCCTCTCTCTAGAATGACTT
>NW_007146954.1:1571-7085 GCF_000164805.1 Carlito syrichta
GGGCTCCAGCGATCCTTCCACCTCAGCCTTCCAAGTAGCCAGAATTACAGGCATGCACTACCATGCCCAGCTGATTTTTTGATTTATTGTAGAGATGAGGTCTCGCTGCCCAGGTGAGTCTCGAACCTGCGGGCTCAGGCAATCCACTCACCTCAACCTATCAAAGGCACGGGATTACAGGCTGAGCCACTGAGCCCAGCTGTCCCTGCCATTTCTAAAGTCTGAGTAGGGTAGATCCTGGAGGCTCCAGCTCTCAGACCTTAAATGTGAAGGACTTAATAGAATCCCGCCAGGATGTCTCCTACTTAGTTCATAAGATGCCACGTAAATGCAGAAGTGAGGTTTGGCTCCAAATACTGAGATCTTTACCCAGTCCCAGTTGAGGAATGGGGCCTGGGCTGCCCATGTGAGAGAGTTTATTTGACTGTATTTGCAACAGCCAATAATCTTCCTGTGAATAACATTAAACTGAGCCCCAGAAAAGGCTTAGAATGGCCAGTAGTGCCCAGCAACCTCCAGATTCCTTCCATTTCCTTTTTTTAAAAAATTTTATTTTAAAGATGTGGGATACAATTCAGGGTGAGGTATACAAATGTTCATTATGCAGGTACCCTGGTTGATGAGGTGTACCTCTCCCTCCCCTGGCAGTTTTCCTCAACTGCCAATCCAACCACTCTCCTGGCAGTTTCCTACTACTACCAATCTCTTTCTTATAGTGTTATAATTGTTCAAGGTCTGCTGATGAGTGAGAACCTATGGTACTATGTTCTGCTTATGAGTGAGAACATATGGTACTATGTTCTTTGTTTCTGTGAGAGATCACTGAGTATGATTGACTCTAAATCCATCCAAGTTTCTGCAAAGTCCGTGAATTTGTCCTTCTTTATGGCTGCATAATATTCCATTGTGAATATGTGCCACAGTTTTTTCATCCAGTCCAACTTCGATGGGCAGCATGGTTGGTTCCATGTTTTTGCTTTTGTGAATAGAACTGCAGCAAACATGCATGTGAAGATATCTTTTTGTGAGAATGATTTGAATTCTTCCGGGTATATTCCCAATAGGGGAATTGCTGGGTCATATGGAAGGTCATTGTCTAGTTCTTTCAGAAATCGCCACACTGTCTTCCCAAGAGATGGCACTAGTTTGCATTCCCACCAGCAGTGTAGATGCATTCCTTTTTCTCTGCATCCTCACCAGCATCTGTTTTATTTATTTATTTATTTATTATTTATTATATTTTTTTTGAGTTGGTGTCTCACTCTGTCACCCATACTGGAGTGCAGTGGCCACTCACAGCCACCGCAGCCTCGACCTGCTGGGCTCCAGCGATCCTTCCGCCTCAGCCTTCCGAGTAACTGGAATTACAGTTGCTCACTACCATGCCCGGCTAATTTTTTGATTTATTGTAGAGATGAGGTCTCGCCTGCTCAGGCGGATCTTGAACCCGTGGGCTCAGGCAATTCACTCACCTCAGCTTCCCAAAGGCACGGGATTACAGGCTGCGCCACCAAGCCCAGCTTATTTATTTATTTTTAATACTAATTTTTTATTTTAAAATTGTGGGATACAGTTAAGGGTTCGGTATACAAATATGTACTGTGCAGTTACCCTTGTTACTGAGGTGTGCCCCCAACCCAGGCAGATATTGACTACCATTAATCCCACCTCCCTTTCCCTCCCTGTCACCCTCCATAGTTTCCTGTCACTGTCAATCCTTTTCTTATATTATTACAATAGTTGTTCAAGGTCCACTTATGAGTGAGAACATGTGATACTCAGATCTTTGTTTCTGTGAGGGATAACTCAGTATTATAAACTCTAATTCCATACAAGTTGTTGCAAAATTCATGATTTTGTTCTTTTTTATGGTTGCGCAATATTCCATTGTGTATATGTACCGTATTTTTTTAATCCAGTCCTCTTTTGATGGACAACATGATTGGTTCCATGATCTTGCTATTGTGAACAATGCTGCGATAAACATATGTGTGCAAGTATCTTTTTTATAGAGTGATTTGAGTTCTTCAAGGTATATTCCCAGTAGGGGGATTGCGGGGTCATATGGAAAGTCGATTTTTAGAGCTTTTAGGAAAGGTCACACTGATTTCCACAGAGGCTGCACTAATTTACACTCTCACCAACAGTGTAGAAGTGTTCCCTTTTTACCACATCCTCTCCAGCATCTGTTATTTTTTTAGTTATTAATAATGGCCATTCTGACTGGAGTTAGGTGGTATCTCAGGGTAGTTTTAATTTTCATCTCCTTGATGACTAGTGAGGTTGAACATTTCTTCATGTATCTGGTGACAGCTGGTATGTCTTCTTTTGGGAAGTATCTGTCATATCTTTTGCCCACTTTGTAATGGGGCTGTTTGTCTTTTCTCTTTTCAGCACGTCTTAGTTCCTTGTAGATCCTAGATGTTAGTCCTTTGTCAGACATGGACTTGTCAAATACTTTTTCCCAGTCTATGGGCTGTCTCTCTGCCCTCTTGATGGTTTCTCTGGCTTTGTAGAAGCTTGTCAGTTTGGTGAGGTCCCACTTGTCTATCTTATCTCTTATGGCCCATGCATTTCAGTTGTGCCCAGGAATTGGATGCCAGTTCCAACTTCCATAAGCATGTGTCCTGCATTTTCTAAGGTTCTTATGGAATGAGGTTTTACAGTTAGGACTCTGATCCATTTAGAGTTAATTTTTGTGTAAGGGAAAGACAGGAGTCTTGTTTGAATTTTCTGCATGTGGTCAGCCAGTTTTCCCAGCACCATTTACTGAATACGTTCTCCTCTCCCCAGTGGTGGATGGTGGAGGCTTCATTGAAGATGAGTTGATTGAGAAATTGGGGTTTTGCTTCTGGAAATTCAATTTTATTCCATTGGTCTATATGTCTGTTATTGTACCAATACCAAACTGTTTTGATTATTGTAGATTTATAATAAAGTTTAAAGCCTGGTAGTGTGATAGCTCCTACTTTTTTTTTTTTTTTGCTGAGAATTGTTCTGCTTATTCTTGGTCATTTGTGTTTCCATATGAATTCCTGTATTGTTTTTACTAGATCTGAGAAGAATGTTGCTGGTAATTTGATGGACCTTGCATTGAATCTGTAGATTGCCTTAAGTAAGATGGACATCTTCACAATGTTGATTCTTCCAGTCCATGAGCATGGGATAATTTTCCACTTGTTTGTGTCATCTTTGATTTCTTTGAGGAGTGTTTTATAGTTTTCATTGTAAAGGTCTTTCACGTCTCTGGTTAGGAAGACGCCAAGGAATTTCTTTTTTGTGTGTGGCTATTGTGAATGGGATTGTGCTTTTTATTTCAATTTCTGTTTGTTTATTATGGTGTAAAGAAATGCAATTGTCTTTTGCACATTTATTTTATAACCTGATACTTTGCCAAAGTCGTTTATCAGTGCAAGGAGGTTTTTGACAAATTCTCTTGGGTTTTCAAGGTACACAATCATGTTGTCTGCAAAGAGAGATAACTTGACTACCTCTTTTCCTATTTGGATACCCTGATCACCTTCTCTTCTTTGATTGCTCTAGCCAGGACTTCCAATACTATATTGAATATGAGGGGTCAGAGTGAGTATCCTTGTCTTCTTCCAGTTTTCATGAGAAATGGTTCCAATTTTTGCCTGTTTAGGAGTATGCTGGCTGTGGGTTTCTCATAGATGGCTTTTCCTATTTTGAGGTATGTTCCACATATGCCTAGATGTTTGGGGGTTTTTATCAAGAAGTGGTGCTGTATTTTATCATAAGCTTTTTTGCATCTTATGATATAATCATCTGGTTTTTGTTTTGACAACTGTTGATGTATTCAATTACATGTATGGTTTTATGAATGTTAAACCAGGCTTGCATCCCAGAGATGAAACCTACTTGGTCATGATGGATGACTTTTGAGATGTGTTGTTTAATCCAATTTGCTAGGATCTTGTTGAGGATTTTAGCATCTATGTTCATTAAAGATATTGGCCTGTAGTTCTCTTTCTTTGTTGGGTCTTTACCTGGCTTGGGTATCAATGTGATGTTAGCTTCGTAAAATGATTTAGGGAGGGTTCCATCTTTCTCAATCAACTGGAATACTTTCAAGTAGGATTAGTATCAGCTCCTTCTTAAATGTCTTATAGAATTCTTCTGGAATGCCATCTGGTCCAAGGTTTTCTTTTTGAGGTAGTTTTGCTATTACATAGTCAATTTCCTTGATTGTTATTGTTCTATTTAGGGTCTCAATTTCTTCTTGTTTCAACCTAGGCAGGTTGTGTGATGTCAGAAAGTGTTCCATTTCCTAAGGGTTGCCAAGTTTGTTTCCATACAAGTGTACATAGTAGTCTCCAATGACCTTTTGTATTTCTTCAGTCCGATGTGACTTCATCTTTTGTGTTTCTGATTGTGTTTATTTGGGCTTTTTCTCTCTTTTTCTTGGTCAGTCTAGCTAGGGAACCATTGATCTTGTTTATCCTTTCAAAGAACCAGTTTTTTGTTTCATTTATTTTGTATTATCTTTTTGTCTTCTATGTTCCAGATTTGGGATTTTATTTTGCTGATCTGGATTCTTCTGCTGAAGTTAAGATTTTGGTGGTCTTGCTTTTCAAACTTCCTTAGGTGACTTGTTAAGCTGTTAATTTGTGATCCTTCCATTTTCTTCATGTGCATTTGTAGAGATATGAATTCCCCTCTTACTACAGTTTTCATGGTATCCCAGAGATTTTGATAAGATGTTTCTTTATTTTCATTTGTTTCTAGGTATTTTTTAATCTCTGTTTTGATTTCATCATTGACCCAGGAATTGTTTAGCATAATGCTGTTTAGTGTTCATGTGTTTGTGGGTTTTGGGGGAACCTTGTTGTTGTTGATGTTTATTTTTATTCCACTGTGGTCCAATAAGGTGCATGGCAAAATGTCTATCTTTTGAAATTTGTTTATACTTGATTTATGGCCAAGTATGTGGTCGATCTTAGAGTATGTTCCATGCAGTGATGAGTAGAATGTATATTTTGTGGTCATTGGATGGAGTGGGCTGTAGGTATCAATTAAGTCTATTTGGTCAAGAGTCACATTGAGGTTCCAGATGTCATTCCTGATTTTTGTCCTGATGATCTGTCTAGGGTTGTGAGTGGGGTATTGAAGGCCCCGGGTATGATGTGTTAGAATCAGTATCTTTTTTGAGTTTACCTAGAAGCTGCTTTATGAAAGTTGGCATTCCTATGTTGGGTGCATCTATGTTTAAGATGGATATCTCTTGTTGATGGGTTGAACCTTTTTTCATTATGTAGTGGCCTTCTGTATCTTTTTGAATTTTGGATAGCTTATAGGGTATTTTGTCTGAGATTAAAATTGCAACTCCTCCTTTCTTTTGTATTCCGTTCATCTGAAAATTTGTTTCCCATCCTCTTACTTTGAGTCTGCAGAGTGTCCTTTCCAGTGAGGTGTGTCTCTTTGAAGGCAATATAGTGTTGTCTGGTGATATTTTATCCATTTTTGTCATTCTATGTCTTTTCAGTGGTGCATTTA
>NW_007146955.1:0-5956 GCF_000164805.1 Carlito syrichta
TTTTGTAGTTTGTATTTTGCATGGTGTATTTAAGTTAAATTATATTTTAACTTTAAAATAAAATGAGAAGAAAGAGAACAGTATTTCATGAGACTTTCTAGATTTCTGCATTGGCATTTTCCCTCATGATGAAGTTTTCTTATTGACAAGCTCTGCAATTAATATTATTAAAAGGTACTGTATCTGAAAGTTTAAAAACTAATCATGTAAATAAAATATTTAATTTTTTCATTCAAATATGCCTCTGTTTCTATGTAAGTTTCAGAAATTCAATTAGATTAAAACTTTGTGGGAAAAGAAAAGAATATGTTGCTGAAGTTCAATAAAGATTATTTATGCTTACAAATTTACTCTGAAAATCAGAGATGAGAGTAAAACTAAGGATCTGCAAAAGCATATCGAATGATATAATGGACATTGGAGACTTAAAAAGGGGAGGATGAAAAGGGTTACAGGATGAAAAATCACCTATCGAATTTAATGTGCACAGGTAAGGGGTGGGAGGCACACTTAAAACCTAGACTTTTTCATGACTGTACAATGCATCCATGCAACTAAAAACTATTTGTACCCCCAGAAGAGATGAAATAAATAAAGTAATAATAAAAATAAAATCATATAGCAAAAAGTCTCTTTAGTCAACCAGAAAATATCACTCAGATTACAGTTGAATTTAAGAATAATAAGCTCAACATCCTAAATTTACTCACATATAATATCTTATGAGTGATTCACTTTAGTTTTAAGATTACACTCTAATAATACAGACTTTCACTTTTATAAAAGGTGTAATTCTTTTTCAAAATGATCACTTCACAGTATAGTGACCAAAATAACCACATTTCTCTAGAATATGTGCTTTTTAATATTTTAATTTGAATAAAATATGTACATAATATCACACCCAGATCTTAAATTTCAGAGTGAAGAAGGATGTTGAATGCAGAGGAGTTGTGAATAATCTAAGCCACTCTAAAACTTCTAATTGCTTCTTTCTGTTTTAATTCTGATTTTGAGACATTTACTGAGTTTTAAAATTCTCCAGCTTTCTCTGAGGTTGAGCAAATACAATACAAACCACAGACATTTTTATTGACAAATGATGGAAATGGCATTTTTGTGCAAGTACATTAGTTTCTATGGAAACACATAGCAAATATTTTTTTTTCTATTTTTTTAACAGAATGTGTTATAATTTATTTTTGAGGTTACTTTGTATGACTTAGGTATTATATTACTAATAGAAATATACTACTAAACTTAATAATAGACAACTATGGCCTGCAAGTATAGAAAAGAATAACTCCTTTTTGGAAAGCAGTCTTTCAGACTTACAAATGTGCCGTTAGTTTTAGATTTTTTTCTTAAACTTCAGCAAGAAACATAATTTTTAACGAGAAAATTCTACTTTTTTTGGTAGCTAAACCTGGCTAAGAACAAATTCAGTAGAGTGAAAAATCACCTCATAACTCTTGAGCTTTCATAAGCTAAATAAAATTGTGGTGAGCCCTTGAAAACTTTATCTGACACTCAATACGAGTTGAAGTAGAAAATTCATGGCTCAAAATTCTATAATGCTGTAAGGAAGAAATTGGGTCATATCGGCCAGGGTTAGTGAGGGCATGATTGAAAAGCTGAACAGGAATGTGGTTTGACTCTGGTGCGATCTCACTAAGCTGTTAGGCCAGAGCAGTGCTGTCAGAGTGCTGTACTGAGAACCAGAGAAGATTTAGGAACTGTGCTATGGATCTGGCAAAAGATTTTTCCTTGAACTAGCTAATCAGAAAAATTACATCTCAGTTTAGGTAAATACTGCATAGATATTTGCTATTTAATAGTAATATAAAAGGCTTGGCAAACTGTAAGCTTTTCTAAATTCCTTAGACATTTGAGGAAGTTGCTGAGACAATGAGGAAAGAAAGTTTGTACCTATAAATTCAGATGTACTAAATGTTATATATATATATTTATTAAAGTTACAATGTAGTAAACTGTGTGGAAGCTGTTGGGACTTATATATTACAGAAGGTTGAAGTATACAATCAGGATGCTGATGCCTGAGGCCTTACTTATGGCTGCATAAGACTCTACTTTTGACTGCATAAAAAAACATAACAAGATCATTTTTGTTTGTATTTTTTCTCCATGTATATTTTACTAACACATGATTCTACCAGATACTGGTAGGAATTTGGTGAAAAAAGATTTTCAATTAAATATACTTCTATTTCTTTTTAGATATACTTTATTGATACACACATACATATACACACATGCATGGGCACAAATGTGAACAAGTCTTGACAAATATTTATCTTAAGGAAAACACTACCACAATCAACATACGCAACATTTCCTAAAAATGTTCCCTGTGACTCTAGTAAGTCCTTCTACCTTAAGTTCTAGCCAATCTGTGTCTTATTTTCATATTTTATAGCTATATTCTTTATTTTTTATTTTTAATACATCTATATTCTTAACTATTTCAAGTTCAGTTTTTGCATATTGCATGGTAAGGGTTGAGGATTATTTTAAAATTTTATGCAGAATCACTTTGGGAAAACACTGCTTTCTCCACTAACTTACCTTGGTATCTCTGTAGAATATTCAATTTATATATATTTATCTATTAATGAGCACTATTCGATTGCACTGACCAATCTGACTATCTTTATGCCAGTGTCATACTGTTTTGATTACTGTAACTTTCTACTTAAACTTGAAATTCAGTAGTTTTAATATTATATTTTACTTTATATTTTCAAAAATCATTTTGAAAAAATTGACTACAATAAATTATATCTGTTTTAGAGGACTTAATAGGTTTTTTAGTACAGCAATGTGATTTGTAAATTTTAAGAGGAAATAGTCAATAATTATATGTTTTAAAATTATTCTTCAGAACTCATGTATCTTCCCAGAATGTATGGAAAGCTTAATTTCTACAAATTCACTTCAAAAATTATACTTTGAGAGATAGGGCATATATAGAAACACAGAACAAACAATTTGAATCTTGCAAGTGATATAATTTCCCTGTAGGATTAAGAGCATGTTAACTCAAAGTAAGTGGGATGCAATAGAAATTGGTGAAGTAACACCATTTGTGTAGGTAGTATATGCAAATTTAATTACTACTGGCTGGCAAAAGGACAGAAGCAGTAATATTTGAAGAAACAAAATAAAAATGTAAATATTGCACTAGAGTCACTCTTGCAGTGTCTCCTAAGCATGAGCTGAGAGGCATCTGTTCCTACATAAAAAATTTAACTGTGTTGAACTTACTGTGATACAGTCTTTGATAGTGAGCTTTTTAGATGATTAAAGGGACCATTTATGGATAATTTTAAGTATGTGTGAATGTGCTTCCGGATACTGACTTTAACATCTATAGTCACACAAAATGCAACTCTTCTGTAATGACAAGTTGTTCTTGTTATGTGGGACCTTGTGCTTTGAAAGACTTGGTGACAAACACAAGGCAGAGAGAAGGCAAACCCGCCTTGTAGCACTGAAAGTGGCACTGAAGGCTCTGTTTGGGGTTAAAACAATTTTAGGTATTTGGGACAAACCAACACAAAGTCATTAAGGTGTTCTCTTATGTTTTTTTCAAGAAACATAGTTTTAAGTTTTACATTTAGATCTGTTATTAAGTCTAAGTAGATTTTGTGAATGCTGTGAAGTATAGGTTGAAGATTACATCTTTATAAATGATTGCCCAGTAGTTGAAATTAGTGTTCTTTCTTCATTTAATTGCCTTGGCACCATTTGAAAAATCCCCTTATCAATTACATGCGAGCCTATGTTCTCCATTTTATTTCCTTGACATATATCACTATTGTTTCTCCTTTACCTTACTACCTTGATTATTGTAGTTTTAAAGTACAGCTTGAAATCACGCAGCATAAAACCTCCAACTTTATTTTTCTTTTTCAGAATTAAGTTCTTTGCATTTTTTCTGAACATTTTAGAATAAGTTTGCAAACTTCTACAAACATTTCTTTTGAAAGTTTAATTGGGATCTCTTTGACTATTGAAATCTAGCCAATAATGAGCTTTTCAACCTATGAACACTATATATCTCTCAATTTATTTACGTCTTGTTTCCCATAGCACATCAATGTTTTGTGGCTTGCAACATACAAAAATTGCTCATATTTTCCTAGAATAGTGTATAAGCATTTATATTTTTAGTGCTATTTTAAATAGCACTATTTGTAAAAAATTTCAGTTTCCAATTTTTAGTGGTAGTCTATGGAAATTCAATTAATATTCTTATATTTATTGTGTATATTGAAATATTGCCAAGGTAACTACTAGAAATAGATTATTTAAAATGCTATGTGTAGACAATCATGTTATTTTGCACACAAAGACAATGTATTCCATCCTTTTCTTCCTGTAAACATTTTATTTCTATTACTTAGATTATTGTACTGGCTAATATATCTACTATCATGTTGAGTGGGAATTATGAGTATAGATACTCTTGGCTTGTTTCCAATATTGTCTCTCACAATAATAATACATCTTTTACCATAATTATGTTTGCTGTACAATTTAATTGTTATCTATTTTAAGATTGAGGATAACATTTTAGATTGGCTACAAAATATAAAACATAAAATAAATAAATCGATGAATTGGACATCAGCAACATTTAAAACTTCTGCAGTTAGAGATAAAATGAAATAATCCCAGACTAGGCAAAAAATATTTCCAAACATCTATCTGTTAAAGTATTGTTGTCCAGAAAATATAAAAATCTCTACTAACTAAATAACAAGTAAACGATCTAATTTACAGAAAAATTTTTAATGGATGAAGACATATAGAGGACAAAGATGTAATAAAATCCTAAATAAATTTAATCATCAGAGAAATGCAAATACAACCATATCAATATACCACTAAACATCTACTAGAAGGACTATCATTAAAAATGATAGTACCAAGCCAGGCTTGGTGGCTCAGCCTGTAATCCCGTGCCTTTGGGAGGCCGAGGTGAGCGGATTGCCTGAGCCCATGGGTTCGAGACCCGCCTGGGCAGCGAGACCTCATCTCTACAATAAATCAAAAAATCAGCCAGGCGTGGTAGCACATACCTGTAATCCCGGCTACTTGGAAGGCTGAGGTGGAAGGATCGCTGGAGCCCAGCAGGTCGAGGCTGCGATGGCCAGGAGCGGCCACTGCACTCCAGTCTGGGCAAAAGAGTGAGACTCCAACTCAAAAAAAAAAAAAAGATAGTATCAAATGAAGGTGAAGTAATGGAGTAACTACAACTCTGTGCATTGTTGGTAGGAGTTAAAATAGTTCAACCACTTTGTAAAGCTGTTTTCAGTTTCTAATATAGTTATGCATACATTTAACAGATGACACATGTATGCATTATCCAAGAGAAATGAAAGCATACACAGACACAAAATCTTATATGTGAATGTGTAGTTTCATTTATAATAACCAAAAATTGGAAAAATATGAAATGTTCATATCCATGTTAATAGACGAACTAATTGTGATTTATGCATGCAATGTCATATGATTTACCACTGAAAAAATATACGACATGGAATAATCTCAAGAGCATTAAGTTGAGCTATTCCATTTATGTGATATTTTGCAAATGACATTATAGGGACAGAAAAAAATTAATGTTTGCTTAGAGCTGGGGATAAGAGATAATAATTCACAAAAAAACTAATGAGAAAAAAATGTTTGATATCATTACTGTGGTGTTTACCTGAAAAATCTCTATGTTTTTCTCAAAGTTCATATATCTGGCAAAAAGAGCAGCTTTTGTAATATACAAATTTTACCTGACTAAAAGTAAATGTGTTTCAAATTGTAAACTTCAGTCTGTAAGGTTATTTTTTACACTATTTTTGAGTGTGTGCTGTATACAATGCTTTGTGATAAGATCTGCATTGAACTGATTAGAAACTTGTCTCTATGGAAT
>NW_007146956.1:0-4960 GCF_000164805.1 Carlito syrichta
CCATATGAATTTACAAACCATGGATCAATATAGATTATATTGTAAACCATGAAACATTGGTCTCATTAATCTAAAATTTAAAGTAGTCATGAGAAATTTGACTCTTATTAAAAGTAAGAAGATTTGAATAATACAGAGTATGATCATAGTTGAATTGAAATCAACAAAAGAAAGACCACTGGAAAATCTCCAAATATATGTAAACACATATGCTAAATAACGTCTAAATAAATGCCAACTTGGTTTCTAATTTTCAAGTAAAGAAAGTAGACAACTAGCCAGAACAATTGGAAACAAATAAACACACACACATACATACATATCACCGATATAAAAATGAAAGTTGTTATGACACAACGGATTCTATAGGATTAAAAATATATCAGTGTAATATTATGAACAACTTTATAGCAATAAATTGAAAAGCTTACATGAGGTTGAGAAATTTATTGAAATATAAAAACTATAAAATTTCAGGCAGTTTATATAACATTATTTTGACAGAAATTGATATATTAAAATTTAAATTAAAGACTTCATAAATAAAATTTCAAGTGTATATGAAGTCACTGAACACTATTACTAAACATTTAAAGAAAAAACAATATAAATTCTATATAAAATCTCCAGAAAATTGAAATGAAGGGAATACATTTTAACTAGTACTTTGGGACTAATAGTAATCTTATCCCAAATCATAAAAATATATCGTAAGAAAAAAACTACAGAGCAATCTCCTTGATTAACATGGATGCCAACTTTCTTAATAAATTGTTAAAAAATCAAATCTTACAGCATGTATAAAGGGTAGCACAGCATGACCAAGTGAGAATTATCTCAAGATTGCAAAGTTGTTCTAATCGTCAGTGTTCAATTGAGGGAAACTCAAGTCAGCAACATGCAGAGTAGGAGTCCAAGACCTCTGTTCTCTCCACAGACCATTTAACTCATTAGCATATTCCTTTTGTTAGAAATCCAGAAGGCTATTTTTGTAAAGATTGGAGCAGAGACAAACTAAGTAATGTAGGAACAATAAAAAATCAACAGAAACAAAGAACTGTTTACTGAACAGATAATCAAAAGCAGCACATCCTTAGTTAAAAAACTAATAAAATAAAATAAAGGGGTGAAGATAGAGTTAAAAATACAGTGGAAGAAACGACCATAAATGTAACAGAAATTTTAAAAATATAGTAGGACACTATGAATAATTATAACACCAAACTCTGAACAATCTAGGAGAAATTGATAAAATGTAAAAAACATACAACCTAAAAGGACTAAATCATGAGACAAATCTATGCTAGTGTGGAGAATGAATCAGTGCTCATAAAACTCCCAGCAATGAAAAGCCAAGGATTTTCTCAACAAAGAAAAGTCAAGGACCAAATGGCTTCATTGGAGTATTGTACCAAACATTTAAGGAATAAATGCTAATGTTATCAAACTCTTTCAAAAAATTAAAGTGGGAATACTTCCAAATGCATGTTATGGGACTAGCAGGACCCAGATATCAAGCCCAGACAAAGGTAACAAAATTACAGACCACTATGCTGGAATTTATATATAAAAATTCTCAACAAAATGTTAACAAACTGAATCCAGTAGCACATTAAAAGCATCCTGCTCCATGATCAGTTGAAATTTACTTCTTATATGCAAACATATTTCAACTATGCAAGAGAGTTGTGTGATTCACTATATGAACCTATTTAAAGTGACATGCTACTCTCAATAGAAGCAGAAGAAACATTTCACACTTTGATAATGATAATTTTCAAAAACTAAAAATAAAAAGAGGTAAATCAGAACAATAAAGACCCTATAAAAAAAGGCTACACCTGACATCATAATTAATAGTGAAAACCTAAAAATGTTTGCATTAAGATGAGGAAAAGACAACCAAGCCTGCTGTCCAAATTATATTCATCACAGTGCTGAAAATCCTAACCTAAGCAATTAGAGAGATAAAATATAAAGTAGATGCAAGTCACAAAAAAAAAGAAACAAGTTTGTTTGTTTTTGGAGATGGCATAGTCATATATATGTATATATAAAACCTAACAGGCTCCATCCCCAAAATGGAAGTAATGATAAATGAACTCAGGAAAATTACAAAATAATTTGAAAACATAAAAAATCTGATGTGCTCCTCCATGCAAAACACAATTTGAAAATGACGTTAAGGAAACAATCCCATTTTCAATAAGACTAACAAGAATAAAATACCCCAAAATAAATTCAAGTAAGGAAGTCAAAGACATACAATGAAAACTACAAAATATTGAAGACACAAACAAATACAAGGACATCTTGTTGATGAATTGGAAGACTTAATACTGTTAAAATGTCCATACCACCCAAAGCAATCTAAATATTTAATGTAATCTCTAGCAAAACCCAGGAGGCATTTTTTTTTAACAGAGATAAATAAAATAATTCTGCATAGAGAACAGATGAACATGAATGCCAAAACAATCTTGAGAAAAAAGAACCAAGCTGGAGACATCACTCTTCCTGTTTTTAAAACATTACAAAGTTATAGTAAATAAAATGGCATGAGCATAGATACATGCAAATATATCAGTGAGAAATTAATCTATGCAAGTATGGTCAACTGTTCATCAATAAGGATGTTAAGAATACAGTAAAGACAACCTTTTTTCAAATGGAGTTGAATAAAGTGTATATCCAAAAATATATGAATAATATTGAACCTTTCCCTTATCCTAAAATATAAATGACAATAGACAAGTTGTAGAAACTATGCAAATGTCCATCAAAAGATAAATGAATAAAGAATAACAGAAAGGGAAACAGAGAAACAGCAACAACAGCAGCAAGGACAGAAAGGAATGTCCTCCCCCAAATATGTAATAAAGTGACAAATATAACCATCAACATACTAATAGTTACTTTACATATAAATAACCTCAATGCACCCCCAAAAAAGACAATTTGTAAAACATAGTTTTAAAGCCTCTGAGTTTATAAGCTAGGGTTTATAAATCAAAACAAAATGGTAGTCAATTACACAATGTTTATAAGAAAACCACTTGAAACATGGCTTAGTTAAGTTAACAGTAAAAGGGTGTATTAAGAAATATTATAACATCTTCTAACAACTTAAAAAGCAAGAGTGGGTATTTTAATATCAGATAAAGTGACATCAAAGCCAAAAAAATTACTAGGCACGTACCAGGAGAGCCCTATAAACATTCAAGAAATTGAATTTCTAATTTTAAAATTTCTGGAACATAAATCCCCTGGTCCACTGCTTAATGAGAGACTTTTACTAAACATTTCAGGGACAATTGACATCAATTTTATACAATGCTTTCCAAAAAACAAATTAGGAGGGAGATGTCCCATCTAATTTTTAGAAATCAGTATAAAAAACAAAGAAAAAACTTTTTTTAAAGAAATCAGAAAAGAAAGAAAGGAATGAATGAGGAAAAAGGAAAAAGAAAGAAAAGTATACAATATTTTTGTGAATTTAGAATCTTCAATAAATGTAGTACATTCTCTCCAGCACTAGATAAAGGAAATTACACAGCAAAATTAAGAGGAATTTTTTCCTGATAAGAAATCTGGATCAATATTTTAAAAATTATTCAATGCAACTCCCCATATTAACAAGATAAGAAAAAAATAATACCAACAATAGGTGCAGAAAAAGCATTGGATGTAATTCAACATCCATTCATCATAAAATCTCTAAGATAAATAGGAATATAGAACTATCTCTATATACAAAACCGCCACAAAACAAGCAGTTAATATTATATTTATTTGTGAAAGACCAACTGCTTTTGTTGAGACTGGAAGCAAGATAAAATTGTCCATACTTACCATGCTTATTATATGTATAACAGTAGAAAAATGGAGAAATAAGAAACAATTGGAAATAAAAAAAATTCCATGTTTAGTATATTGTAACAGATTTACTATAAAAGTGGCACTACAAAGCATTGTTTAAATTGAGGGAAGATTCATAAATATTACCCAAACTGAGAAAAACAGCCATATGTTATTAAAAAAATGAAAAATACTTCAAGGAACTAAAGGAAAAGCATGACATGAATTTCATTAGAATCCAGAAAAGAAAAGATATCGGTGCAGGAAAAGTAATTTGAGGACATAGGAGTTCAAATATAGGCAAAGATGTCAATTTAGAGATTAAAGAAGCAAACTTCAAATTGGATAAACACAAATCTATATCAACACATATTTTTAAAAACTGCTGAATGTTAAAAACCGCTGAATTTAACATTCAGCAGTTTTTAAAAATATGTATGTAGAAAATGTATGTAGAAAAACAAAGATTTTGAATAACTGCAGTTTTCTTATCGGAAATCACAATGACAGATAACAGTGGCATATCTTTAAAGTGCAGACATGTGCTTCAAAATGATGTTTTGGTAACATCAGACTGTATACACGACAGTGTTCCTGTAAGATTATATTGAAACAGAAATATTTCTATTGCTTAGTGACATCGTAGATGTTGTGAAGTCGTAGCACACATATTACTCCCATATTTGTAATGATGCCAGTGGGAAGAAATGTACAACACTGCCAGTTATTTAAAAGTATAGGATATATAATTATATGCACTACATAATACTTGATGGTGATTGTAAATGAATATGTAAATGGTTTATGGATTTACTGTACAATAGTGTTTGGAACGATTTTGGAATAGACTCCTCCTACTGACCTAACACAAATTGCCTATAAAACTGCCTTAGCAGATTGTTCAAGAGGTATTCCAGAATAAGCACGCATATCACAGAAGATGACAGCTCCATGCGTTTTAATTACCAGTGAAGACCATTCATAGGCCAAGACACAAAGGAAGAAGATAGTGACGTTGGTGATCCTGACCCTGTTTAGGCCGAGGATAGTGTGTGTGCTTGTGTCCTGATTTTGAATGACAAGTCTAAAAAGTAAAAGAATA
>NW_007146957.1:0-1700 GCF_000164805.1 Carlito syrichta
TCTGTAGTTTTAATGATAACAAGGAATCATGGAAACCACGTCCCTAGGAATCCTCTGGGCATCTGTTTTTTGATATACTGAATTTGGAAACCAAATCCACAGGAAACATCAGGGCATCTTATTGAGAATAAAAAGGAAAACCGGTTCTAGGAGTTCTCATTTTCGAGAATCTACAGGGCCTCTTGATAAGGTTTAATCAGCAATCTGGGCTTCTGGGTCCCTACATTTTCAGAGCTCCTTGCTCCATGGATACGCTAAATCTGTCTTTAAACATCCTCAGGATCTTTCTAGTCCTCTTGTTTGTTGTATTCAAGGATTTGGCTCAGAAATCCTTTTGTTTCCTGGGACCTTCTACGACCATAATCATATTCCCCAGAATCAAAGGGTATATTGGTACAAAATTCCTCGATTCAGGTGACCTCACAGTACAGAAAATTCTTGTGGGTGGGCAGGTAGAAATTGGGGTTTGAGTTTGGAATATTCCATATTTTGGGGAGGTGTTGTGAAGGGGATCCAGGAATCTTGAATTTTCCATTCCCAAAGACCATTATGAACGTCTTTTGATATTCAAAAAACTGGAATTCTCGGTCACAAGGAACAGTCTCGACATCCTGCAAGGTGAAGCAGGAAGCTGGGTAACAGAGGTCGTCATATACAGGAAACTACACGTAATATTGCTAAGAAGTATAAGAAATCTTCCTTATATGAGTCCTCAATTCCAAAATTGCAGCCTGTCTTCCTAAGAGGTAACCACGAATCAGGTTTTTGAAGTAGGAATCTGGGAAATGGGAGTCTTCACACACAGGAAACTTCACTGCCTATTGCTAAGTAAGAATAAGGAATCAGCGTTACTCGTGTGCTCAATCCTAAAAAACCTCCAGTCGTCTTGCTATGGGCTAAACACGAATCATGGTGTTTTCGATCATGAATCTGACAAATGGAGTCCTTATTTAAAGGCAGCTACATGACCTTAGCTACGAAAGAATAAGGAAACTGGGTTACACGTGTCATCATTCCCTAAATGCATCTTGAAATGTGTTAAAAAGGCATCACAGTTTCGAAGCAGGATTTATCTAATGAGCGTCCTATTATACAGGACAATACACAGCCCCTTGCCAAGGAAGAAAAAGAATCGAGGTTATAACAAACCTCAGTCAGGAAAATAAACAGGCCATCTGCTGTGGGCTAAATAATAATCAGAGTTTAGAAGCTGGAACACAGGTAACAGAAGTCCTCATATACAGAATCTACACGATCTCTAGCTAAGGAGAAATAGGAAACCTATTCTACACGGTTCCTCCGTCAGATTATCTACATGACATCTTTCTAATTGCAAAACAAGAATCAGGGTTTCCAAACAGGATTCTCGGGAAAGGGAGTCCTCATATAAAGGACATTACACAGTCCCCAGAAAAGGAAGAATAATGAATCTGTGATACACTAGTCCACAGTCCGAAAAATTCTCAGGGTGTCTTGCTGCGGTATAAACAAAAATCAAGACTTTGAGCTCATCTCATGTTTCAGAGATATTTGGCTTGTGGGTATTATGAATCAGTCATTTAAGGACTCCAGCCACATTCTGGTCATCTTGAGAGTTGTAATCTGGTATCTGGTAGTACAAGTCCCTTACGTTCCTTGCGACAATTAAGCTACATTCCAGGAAAAAAGTATCATTTTGCCGTATTTGGACGTAACTTTGT
>NW_007146958.1:0-853 GCF_000164805.1 Carlito syrichta
CATGACAAGATTTCAACCTTGTGGGATTTGCTTATGGTTGATTTATGGCCAAGAATATGATCAATCTTGGGCTATGTTACATGTGGCGATGAGTAGCATTTATACTCTGCAGTTGTTGGGTGGAATAATCTGTAGGTATACATTTGGTCAAGTGTCAAGTTTAGGCTCTGCATCTCCTTGCTGATTTTTGGCCTCTATGATCTATCTAGATCTGTCAGTGGAGTTTTTAAGTCCCCTTCCATAATAGAATTAGAGTCGATAGCTTCTTTCTGTTTATTAAGTAGTTTTTTTTATAAGTGTTGGTTCTCCTGTGTTTGGTGCATACATGTTTAGGATGAATATTTCTTGTTGAAGAATTGAAGCTTTTATCATTATGTAGTGTCCTTTTGTGTCTTTTTAAAATTTCGGATAGCATAAAGGTTACTTTGTCTGATAGTAAGACTGTGATCCCTGCCTTCTTTTGTGATCCACTGGCCTAGAAACTCGTTTTTCATCTTTTAACTTTCAATCTGTTTGTGTCCCTTGTAGTGAGATGAGTCTACTGGGTGCAGCAAATAATGAAGTCATGGTTTCTTATCCAGTTCACCATTCTGTGTATTTTCAGTGGTGAATTTAGTCCTTTCACATTCAGGCTATTTATTGAAATGTGGTGGTTTTTCCCTGTCATGTGTTTCTTATACAGTTGTTGTTCCTGTTCATTTGTTATCTTTCTTTTGGTTTTGGGGTTTATTCATATGTGTTTTCCATCTTTTCTCTGTACTTTTGTGAACCGAGTTGTCTTGCTTTTCTCCTTTTCTTCGACATGAAATACTGCCCTAAGTATTTCTTATACAGGTGATCTGGAGACTGCATA
>NW_007146959.1:0-752 GCF_000164805.1 Carlito syrichta
TTGAAGTAATCGTTCATCTCTTCATGGTTTTTTTCTGTCTTTTTGAGCTTCTTATCTATGTTTTGACAGTTTTGGCTAGTTCTGTATTTTGGTCTTCAAGCTCTGAGACTCGATCTTCTGCTTGACTAATTCTGCTTTCCTTACTTATTAGTTTGTTATTTGTTTCCATCACAGTATTCTTTACTGCTGTTATTTCTGTAATTATCTCCTTCTATTTTCCTCTTGTGTCTCATCAATTTTTTTTTTTCTCTCGATTACAGTCTCAATATCTGGGTTTGTTGCATGTTACCAGCCGTTCTGGAGGCTCTTCATTGTTTGTGTTCCAAAGTCTGTTTTCTCAATGTCTGACATCTTAGGGGTCTGTGTGAGACCTATATACTTCTTTTGGTTTTTCTTCAATTGTGCAGATTTTTCCTCCCTACTTTTTTCTTCCTTCTCCTTCCCTGTCTTCTTTAATTCCATTATTCAAGAATGGAAGTGTTGTTTTACTTCTGTTTGTTCAATCTCCTATTCTTCTTTATGTCTGTCCCCTTGCTTTGTTCAATTCTGGTGTTGGATTGTAGGTTGGGGGTGGTTCTTTTTGCAGTTTTGAGATTTAATTAAGGGAGGAGCTGTGATTCAAAATCTATCTGCAGATCGCTGTATCTGCCAATAGGTGTCTGCATGATCTGAAACCCACTTCCCACTGCCTTGGAATCTGTCCATGCAGTGGCATTGTAAGTTTGCTCCCTGAAAGCAAAATGAGGTTAAAA
>NW_007146960.1:0-1576 GCF_000164805.1 Carlito syrichta
ATCCTCAAAAGAAAACATTGAATATAAGAAGCAATATATGATTCAGGCAAAAGTTGTACACAGTGTACATACCATCCATCAAAGAGGATATCAGCGGTATAAGAAGAATGTCAACATAACTTACTATTGGAAGAATTCATTTGAAGACCACATAAGATATCACTATATATTTTTATTTTTTGAGTTTTTGTAATTTTTTGTTATATAGATGTGTGGTACAAGTCAGTATTAGATACAAAAGTTATCTACATGCAGGTGAATTTTGGGACTACATCTGATCCTCACTTACCCTGGTTTAAAACCATGTATGCTTTGTGTTGTTATATGCCCTCCCCCTCCATCCCATGACAGTGTGCCACAATCCCACTTTTTTAGAATGGCTCAAATAAAAAGAATTAATCATAGCACCAGTGTTAGTGAGCATGGTAGGTCCTAGAGCCTAAATATTTCTAGTAGAAATGCAAAATTAAACTGCCACTGTGGAAAATAATGAGCGGATGCTCATAAAGTTAAGCATGTCCTTAACATATGAAATAAAAATCTATTCCTGAGTGTTTGCAACAGAGGTATAAAATTGTATTTATGTAAACCCTTATTCAAACACTTATACAATTTTATAGGTGCTAGAAACTAGAAACAACCCAAAACACCTTTCAAAGTTGAAACCAGACATAACCGAGGTAAATTGAATACTCTCCAGTAATAAAATTAGAAAACTACTGAAAACGCATCATTACAGGTGAATTCCCAGAAATGATGCTGAGTGAGAGAAGCCAGATTTCTGCCTTCAGGAGAACAAATCCCAGTTGCCTCCTTCCTCAGCTTTCCCACAAACCAGTAGAACTGCAAATTAGTGTGTGTCTCCAATGTGTTCATTGTCTCCTTCCAATTGCCTCTCATCACAACATCTACTGATTTTTTTTTTACTGTCACATAACATTTGTACATATTCACAGGTACATGTAATATTTTGATTCATGTATAGAATGAGTAATAATCAAGTCAAGGTATTTAGAGCTATTACCGTCTCAAGCATTTATCTCTTATTTGTGCTAAAAATATTTCAGATATCTTTTCTAGTGGTCTTGAAATGTTCAATTTACTACTGTGAAATATAGTCACCACCACTATGCATTAATAAGGGTAACATGAGAACTTATTTCTTCTAACTGAATATTTGTAACATTAATTTGTGGTGGTGGTTGCAGAGGACTACATAGGTATATGTAAAATTTAAATATATAAAGCTTTTTGCAAGACAGTCACCCCTCAGTAAGTTTTTTACAAATGAAAAATTTCTAAATAGTTTAAAAGTATAGTTAAAAGCAAAAATAAACACACAAGGAATGTTAGAAAATCCTGAAATTTCACCTGCACAAGTTCCTACTGTCTCTATAGTCTAATAAAAACTCGTGAATGTTGTAGAATTACAAAATGTTCTTGTCATTGAAAAGTAGTTCAGCAAACAAAACTGTGTGCCAAGGACAGTATCACGATAGGTTCAGGAAAGTGGTCATACCCAGGAATAGGGGGCATAGACCCAGACACTAAGCTATTCCTCAGAATCTGTTCCTGG
>NW_007146961.1:0-820 GCF_000164805.1 Carlito syrichta
AGTAGTTTGGTGGCAAGGATAATATTTTTTTAAATGTGATTTCTTACTATATAATTTCTTGAAAGCAAGAATAATACCTACCATTTTATTTTATCTTTACATTTGGGCACAATGTACATCAGGTAGATTTTCAACCTTAGCTTCAGTTTTCAGGCATAACACTAAACACCACTTGGAAGAGTTGTGCGATGTGTCCAGGAACAGATTCTGAGAATAGCTTAGTGTCTGGGTCTATGCCCCTTATTCCTGGGTATGACCACTTTCCTGAACCTATCCTGATACTGTCCTTGGCACACAGTTTTGTTTGCTGAACTACTTTTCAATGACAAGAACATTTTGTAATTCTACAACATTCACGAGTTTTTATTAGACTATAGAGACAGTAGGAACTTGTGCAGGTGAAATTTCAGGATTTTCTAACATTCCTTGTGTGTTTATTTTTGCTTTTAACTATACTTTTAAACTATTTAGAAATTTTTCATTTGTAAAAAACTTACTGAGGGGTGACTGTCTTGCAAAAAGCTTTATATATTTAAATGTTACATATACCTATGTAGTCCTCTGCAACCACCACCACAAATTAATGTTACAAATATTCAGTTAGAAGAAATAAGTTCTCATGTTACCCTTATTAATGCATAGTGGTGGTGACTATATTTCACAGTAGTAAATTGAACATTTCAAGACCACTATAAAAGATATCTGAAATATTTTTAGCACAAATAAGAGATAAATGCTTGAGACGGTAATAGCTCTAAATTACCTTGACTTGATTATTACTCATTCTATACATGAATCAAAATATTACATGTACCTGTGA
>NW_007146961.1:1583-11737 GCF_000164805.1 Carlito syrichta
AAAAAATTACAAAAACTCAAAAAATAAAAATATATAGTGATATCTATGTGGTCTTCAAATGAATTCTTCCAATAGTAAGTTATGTTGACATTCTTCTTATACCGCTGATATCCTCTTTGATGGATGGTATGTACACTGTGTACAACTTTTGCCTGAATCATATATTGCTTCTTATATTCAATGTTTTCTTTTGAGGATTCTTACATATTCAAGTTTTTTATGGTAATATAATTTATAAAGAATTTATTAGCTCTGAAGCTTGTCATACATTTTGTTGATGGTCATTTTAGAAGAAAAAAACATTTTTAATTTAGTGAAGTTTAACTTCTTATTTTATTTTATCACATGATTTCATTTTCATGATCACTGCTAGATTTTTCATGTTGTCATGTTTTATAATACAGTTGAATGCCTTCATTTTCCTGTTATCTCATAGGACTGACTTGCTCACTCCTTGCATCACATTGACTCACTCTGTTTGCTTGTTTGTTTTTTCACGTGTAGTTATGAGACAGTTTTCTAAAATTGTGATCAATTCTGTTTTCATATTCAAACATAAACTAGATATTTAACAAGAAACGTGATGTTGAATTTTTTCATTTTTTACTTTTTTCATAAATTGCTTTGCAGATCTACAAAAATATGTTTCTGATTTCAAACTGAAGCACTTTTCTTCCCTAGTTTTGGGTTTTCTCCTTACCTTGGACGTTTGTGGGCTTCCAGTGGAGATAATGTACCCTGGAATTTATATATTTACATATGGCTATGCAAACATATATGCGTGTATAATGTATTATTACCTTGAATTATCTCCTCGAGTCAAACTCTATCCCACACAATTCACTTGTGAAATCCCTGGAAACTTATTTGTGCACTGTCACTAAGAGACCTCCATGTTGAGGATCCATTAAATCTGTTTCATTATTCCGTAAGTTATTTCACTAGCATCCCTTCTAATTATAGTATTTTTTCCATTACAACAAAAACTAGTATCTGCATTTCTATGTTTCCTCGTGCTTCCATGTCCTTCCTCCATCAAGTAAAGATTTTTCTCCTTACCATAAATTAATTTGCAGAGATAAACATTTCTAGACAACAGACTGATATAGACACTCCTCAGTGTTGGCCATGCTGAGCTCTATCATTCTATTGGATTGAATCTCTCTCAATGCTGCCAAAATGTGTAATTACTCCTTATCTCACAGTTTTTTTGGTGTGAAAACATAATTCCAGGAAGCCAATGGATGAAAATAAAGTGGCATCGGGTCATAACCAATATACACTGGGCTTTAACTATGCTGCCTCCAAGAAACTCAGCTACAGCAGACTAAAAGGCATCAAAAATTTTTAATAGAAAAACTGTTTTAAACACTGAAAAAAGGTTTCTCAATAGATTTTTTTTGCATGAAACAGAGAGTACTTTGACAGAGACTGAAGTTTAAACATGTAAAAATCAATATATAATTTTAAAGATAAATTTCAGGTTTGTTGGGATTCCTCCTCATGGAACGTTTGGACAAGGATTCCCTAACAGCCCCTGGCATCTAGTTGTCATCTTCTCTCTATTGACTTGTTGAATCCCTTGGCTTGTCCATTTTTGTTACGTTTGTTTCATGTACACACTGATTATCATGTATTATTTTATTTTTTTATTTTTTAAGAAAGAAATGTTTATTTAACAGTAAGTTAGACAGAGAAAAGGGAGAAATATTTACCTCCCCAAGGTGGGGGAGAGGACCAAAGCCAGGAAGCATGGTGACAGGCATAGCTACAATAGCACATGGCCACGCCAGAGGCTAGCAAGATAATGGCCCTCATATTTTATATTTTTATGAATAGTTTCAGATTTTAATCAAAGCTCCCTGTGTGGTTTACTGTTTTCTTCCAGTTATTTCTAGTGGAGAGATAATTTTGGTGTCTGTTGATATATTTTAGAATGATCACCATGGGTATGAATGGTAGAATCAATTTTATGTGTTCTAAAAAATTATATTTTAAAGATTGTATATGTGTATATACACATTTATATGTACTACAAAAACACATAAATATATAATTCTAAACCCCATTTAATAAATAAGTCACATTTAATAAATAAGATATATATACAAATAAATGTATATTTAAGAATGAATGTAATATTTTTTAAAATATTTAAAACACTTGTACCTGTCCTAGGAAATATGCACAAATTCTAGGGTGATGGAATACAGGCAATTATTATTTGTCATCTACGGAGTCCTCATATGGAAGTGGAGAGACATGACATCTCAGGGCTGCTTTCAGAGACTCCACTCAGACCTAGCAGGGATGTGGGGTGGGGTTCATCTTGGGCTTGGCATTCATTCTTCTTACTAGAAATATCAGATACCTTCTTCCACCCTTTGAGAGTCTTTTTAACCATCAGAACACTGAGGAACAGATCAAGAATGGAAAAGTCCATAAACATAAACAAAAAAAGTGTAGGTGGAGAAGGAGAGGCTAAGTTGCTCAAGGAAGACAAAGACCCCTGTGGGGCAAAGCCTCTGACAGATGATCATAATCCTGTAAGACATGTGTGCTTGTCTGAAAATAGGGTCCATATGGGCACAGTGTCTGCCAGTCTGAGGGTAAAACTTAAATCAGGGGGGCATATACCTGAACTAAAGTTGTGGTCAGGTGAAATATTTCCCAATCAAAGAATGATAAGAATCCTCAGAGAGGTTAATTTGTGGGAAGGAAAAATGCGCCATGTAGTCACTTTATATAGAAACAACTAATGGACAGTTTATGTAAAAAAACAAAACACTATTATTCAAGGTATGCCTGTCCAAGAAGGAAAACACTATTTCCTGATGGAGGGAATATTACCAAAACTTGGTGATATTACCAAATCTCATCAAAGGATTATTGAGAGGACTTGTAGGTTAGCTGGAAACAAACACAATGGTGCTATTTATGTTTCTGAAATTTTTTCACTATTTTTTTAAATGGGCAGTCCTTACTACTAGGCCTTTTCCTATGGAATGAAATTTTTAAAATGCTGTTAATTCATTTTGCATTATTGGTGATTTTATTCTTTTTAATTTAAAAATGTGCAGAACAATTCAATATTAGGTACCTATATGGTCATCGTGCAGGTAAAGTTTGGGTACCCTTATTGATATTATGTGTTTTCGTCTCTGGCAGTGATGCACTTTTGCCAGTCACTTTCTTATTGTATTATGATAAATGTTCAGGATCTGATTATGCGTAAGGGATGCAGTGTTTAATTCAATTGATTTATTTTATCATGAGAAAAAATTTTCTCATGGTGAAAAATATGCACATTGATTTTGACATGATGAGGAGGAATGAATGTTGAGAGAAATGATGATGAATTATTTTCATGATGAGAGAAATTGATGATGATGAATTATTTTTACTTCAGTTTTATTTTGGGTCAATCATGGCTTCAGTTAAAAATTGTGTAGGAGATGGTCTCCTATGGTGGAGAGACACTTTCTTATTGGTCCTTCTGTGCACCTGCTCCCCAGTGTGTCTCTTTGTTGAGTGAGTCCTGAGCATGAATTGGTGCTTTGTTGGTCACCTGAAGCCCATATACAGGAGGGCTGGGGGTTTCACTCTGAGTTGCCCAGTCTTATGTCTGGTTGTTTCCCTGACAACTGGAATGCAGTTCAGCCAGGACTGTAACCTTGGCTTTGGATCTCCCCTGTTTAACCTCACTTTGGGCCCTGGTCTTCCCCTAAGCAAGGTGACAGGATCAGCTCAAGGTAACTCCTTCATAGATAATACTGGAGGCAACCTTAGGGAAATGCAATCCTAGTCTGACTATATGAAGTGCAATCATGTTCCTAGGAACGTACCTGGCTAACATAAATCTAAATAAAATCACTATATATGACTGTTAAGTTATATGTCCAAAAACAGGTCCAATTTTGTATTTTCCCTGAATTTCGCAACTTCTGAAGTCATATCTGGAAACAAAAGGGAAACACTTTCTTATAATCAAATTCATAACCTGATAAGATGATAACATGATGTTGAAAATTTGAGATTGAATTATTACTTGCATTTCTGGTAATGCTGAATTGCATCATGGAGTTGAGGTGTGGTGGACTAACAGGTGTCTGAATACTGAACCCTGTAGTTAGACCAGATCAGGTCACTCTCGCATTGGGACAGCTGGAGTTCCCTCCACATAGGAAAATCCCAGAGTCTATTAAACTGGTTGGGGTCTCAGCAGCCTCTAAGGTGTTTACAGGTAGCTCCTTCCCAGACTCTGAGTGAAGCAAATTTCTGCTCTCTTTGGGGAGACAATACACAATGTAGAAAAAACCAGATGAATTCCACACATGGTCTGTGTATGTGGGGAAAAGACCACGCAAGTGGGAAATGTTCTCAATTAATTGAACAATTCACGCATGTTCTCAATTAATTGAACAATTGTTAAGTAGAAAGGCAACTCTATGCTGGGACATTGTGCAGAATTAGGGAGTAATGCAAATGTAGTAAATCTAAATTACACAATTTTTACAGACTACAGGTTAGCCTCATACGTCTTCCACGAATATTAAGTAAAAGGTTGTGTTCTATATAGAAACCCACAACATAAGCATCCTGCGACAACACTTCCATCCCTGCACCAACAGGAGCACAATGCACCTGAGCCACACACTAGCAGCTGCTCTCAGGGCCACAATTGTGGCTTGTATTGAAGCCTCACATCCTGTGGTCTACACTCAGGAGATAACTAAGCTCCCCATGGATCTGAGGCATAGCTATTTCTAGGAGCCATGGGGTCCCGTGTCAGGGGGGAAATGACTTCAGGAAGATTCAGAGACATTTTGGACCTCCAGTGCACAGCAGAGAAACCTAGGTCTCCTACACCCTATTTTCTTTCCCTCTCTCCTTCACTCAGTAACCAATCTCCATAAATTTCTGACAGCTTCCTCAGCCTAATTTCACTTTCCACGCATTTCCTCCCCAAAATGTGGATATATTCCCTAAAACATACATACAGACATGGGTCAGACTTGGAGTTGGCCTGACAGAAGACAAATACAATTAACTTTTTTTTTTTTGAGTTGGAGTCTCACTCTGTCACCCAGACTGGAGTGCAGTGGCTGCTCCCGGCCACTGCAGCCTCAAACTGCTGGGCTCCAGCAATCCTTCTCCCTCAGCCTTCCAAGTATCTGGAATTACAGGCATGCACTACCACGCCCGGCTGATTTTTTGATTTATTGTAGAGATAAGGTCTCGCTGCCCAGGCGGGTCTTGAACCCACGGGCTCAGGCAATCCACTCACCTCAGCCTCCCAAAGGGGCGGGATTACAGGCTGAGCCACCGAGCCCACCCTACCATTAACTTTTTAAGCAACATTACATATAAGCCCAAACCAGTGTCAAATATAAAATATTAAATAACTATGCCAGTAGTCAGTCTTATGTGTCAACATAGAAAAGATATAGTCTCAATTATCAAAAAAATAACCTATGTGTTGTCATGAAGTTATTTATTTGATGTTATTAAAACTGGCCATCAGCTTTCTGTAAGTCAGGAGGTTTGTGCCAGGTAACCTGGGTGGGACTTATTCAATCTCAGAAAGATAGAAAGAAGATGGTCTGATTCCATGATGGATGGCAGGTCCAGTTCTTCCCAGGAAGTACAAACTGTCCCTCTTGACCACCTGCCCTATGGACCTCAATATGCCTAGCAAGATCCCACATTGCTGTGTCCCAGAGCCCACAGCACATTGGAGGCTCAATCCTCAGTTCTCCCCAAAATCAAGGGTGCGAGAGGGAAACCATAACAGTGTATGAAGCACAAAGTTAGTTCTGCATCAATATCTCCTTTGAGACAACTACTCTTATGCTCTTGGTGACTAATGTCCACTCATGTTGGGGATCGACTGCAAAGGTCTGCCTTCTAACATGGTCAAAGAGACTGACGACCCGGGACAACATGGCACTTCCAGGGAAGTGGCGGTTCTACTCCTCCTTCTTTGATTAGTCATACTGCTGGTGGAAATTCTAGGGGTTGAGAAACAACAACTTGCTAACTAACCACAGAAAATAGACTCCGGGGGATTGTGGGAAATTTTATCAATTCACCCTGCAGTTATACTACAGAGAGGAAAGGTAAATGCCCGTCCTGAAGTGACGAGGCCAGAAATTTTCATCAAATTACTAGATAAATCTTATACCCCCTTAAGGGGATATAAGAAACTGGGGCTGCAGATGGAGGCCCACTAATCGTAGATTGTTGTGTAGTTTGTAGTGGAAGAACCCCAAGAAATGTCTTTGTTCTGGAAACTGGTTTTTCTATGGCTACACAAATAAAAGTTTAGTTCCTTGCTAGAGTGTACCTGGCCATAGTTAAATATATAACAAGCTAACTCTTGTTGTTACGTGATTTCCAGGAAAAGATTAAATATTACTTTTAATACATAGATTATGTTTAGTTTTGAACAGTCATGGGTATTCAAGTATAAGGTAATGGTGTTTTTGTGTTATGAGTGTGTTTAGCTTTAAAGGAATAATCGTGTAAGTTTTTAGTTTCATAGCATTAAGGAAAGTGTTTGTATCTAATTGTTAAAATATGAGAAGAGTATGTGAAAGGTTTCACATGACTGTCCACCTAATGATAAAAACATGAGAAAAACACTCGGAAACCTGCACATACCCATCACTAATGTTTTAAGGAACTTGTTTTGGAGAATTTGAGTAATGTCAAGAAAAGATTTCTCATGTATGTCATCCAAAAGTCTATGCAACAAAAAGGTATATAAATCACAGATTTCCTAGTGATAAATGACCAGTCCTGCATAAAAACCAGGTCTGTGTCCAACCCTTCACTCACTGACACCGCCCTTCCTTCTGGAAACCCTGAACCTGCTGGAGCGGGACTCTGGCACACTCACATTTCCCAAATGAGTCCATCCACAGAATGTAGTAGGAGTAACCAGTGAGCGAGAAAGTCCTGTCAGCCTTCTCAGGCTTTGCAGGAGTCAGAGCCTGTGACACCCATGAGCTCCAGGCAAAGACCCTCAGACTTGGGAGTTAGATGACTCAAAAATCCCCCATAGATAAGGAAAAAAAGAAGAAAAGGGAGGTGTGTAATAAGGCTTAAAAAGAAAAAAATGTAGTAGCAGGAAAAGGGGAAATGGCAACCATTCTGAACCATGCTCACAGTTTTATAAGAGGAGGAGTTTAGATATGACAACCGTTAGGTTTTCAAAGACACTGGCCTTGATACAGCCTTTGTATGGGTTCTCCTCTGACTCTCAGAGACTATTCTAGTCAGAAAACTTAACTGAATTCCCTGCTTGAGTCACTTAGAAAACTCTCCTCAGATTGTCTGGGCCTCCTCAGGAGGCTAATATTGTGGTCACAGGTGGGTTTGCACAAGTGTGTATTTTGAGATATAAAATGTTACTACAAAATAGCAAATCTAGACAAATTTCCAGGGGAACAGATGGAGAGGTCCCCCTAAGACTTGGCAGGAAACCAACTATCAACAGGCCTCTGCAACTACTCCTGAAGATGACCCAGTGTCCTGTATTCTGGACACCCCTGATGGTTGTGCATTTCTTGCACGGATATTTGTGTATGTGCTCACACTGAAGCCTCCTAATTGTATCTCTAGTTTAGTAATACACAGTCGTGCCTTTGGGCATCAGACTGTTCATTTGCAGATACAGCATGTTCTTGGAAACATCCCTTGAGATGGTGAATCTACCTTTTACAGATGCAGTGCATTCTGTCATGTATCTATTAGTATTGTTTCTAATATGTCCAACACAAACCTGCCCTTTCTGGAGCCTGGTGAACCAAGTCCATGTAAGAGTCAATAAAGTTGAATGCAGCGGCTGCATAGGAAAGTCTCAGGGACCCTTAATGCTGGAACAAGCCAACCCCAGACTCCAACAGTTGCACCTCACACTGGCCACCTGCAAGCACAGAAATGTGTTTGTCAGAAACTGCCACACAAATGCATTATTTCTCTCACTTACACCCATTCACATACTCAATATCTCTAGCTCTCTATGAATCACCTTTTAAAAGAGCAACATGGAAAACCCAGAGGAGCTCAAACTCCATGGTGAGTCATCTGTGTTCAGTCTTGATCCCTATATTGGAACACCGGGAAATCATATGGCCAGAGCTCCTTGCACAGAGCTGCAGGAACATGGCTGGGCCCGCTTTCATCAGCAGTAGGAGGGGCTTATTTTCATGTCTTCTGCTATGGAGCAAGCTCTGGGGTGGGATGCTTCAGAGAGAAAAGGGTACAGGGCAGATGAGTGTACTTATACTGTGATAAATAATTAACTCCCTTTAACATATTTGATTTACATATGCATAGAGACCAAGTTTTGTAGGATTCAATGTTTCCTCTTCTTACAGATGTAAAATAAATCCAGAGATTGAGGAGACTCTGTGATGTGTTCAAAAGCTACATCTGGTGAGAGTTAGCCTGGGGATCTGGGCCTGTGCTCTTCACCAGTAAATCCTACTGCTTCCTGAACCAACCCCAGGCCAGAGCTACACGTGCTTAGTGAGCTTTGCAGAACAGTCTTCTTGTAATAAGAACATGAATTATTTAAATGCATTCTTGCATTTACCTAAAATATTTGTACACATAGTTTGGGTTCATGAACATACAGGTCCATGCAGATGTATTATCAGGCATTTGATGTTACATATATTATTATCTATCTGCCCATCAATACTTTTCTACCTATTATCTACTTGCTGTTTGTACTAATTTTAATGATATAATTGACATATGATAAATTTCACATACTAAGGTGTGAAATTAATAAAAATTGACAAAGTTATCATGACTGTCAACTTGGTGAAAAAGTCAATTCTCCTAAAAAATTTCATTTATTCCTCTGTGATTCTTTCTTTTCCCTTTCCTATCTCCCTCACTCTCACCAGACATTTGCTAATCTCATTTACATTACTTTAGATTAGTTTTCATTTATGGAAATATAAAAGTAAATTTTTAAATTTTATTAATTTATTTCCTTTTTTGGGTGATCCATTTTCTTATTTATTTATTTTTTATCATATTTTTTATTTTAAATTTGTGGGGTAGAGTTAAAATTTAGGTATACATATATGAATTTTGCAGTTACCCTTGTTGATGAGGTGTGCTCCCCCATCCCCAGATAGATACTGACTACCATTACTCCCACCGTGCTTCCCCTCCCTGGTCCCCCCATAGTTTCCCAACACTGTCAATCTTTTTCTTACAGTATTACGATAGTTGTTCAAGGTCCACTTATGAGTGAGAACATGTGATACTTACATCTTTGTTTCTGTGAGAGATCACTCAGTATTATAAACTCTAACTCCATTCAGGTTGCTGGAAATTCATGATTTTGTTCTTTTTTATGACTGCATAATATTGCATTGTTAGCCGAGCTCAGTGGCTCAGCCTGTAATCCCGTGCCTTTGGGAGGCTGAGGTGAATGGATTGCCTGAGCACGTGGGTTTCAGACCCGCCTGGGCAACATGGCGAGACCTCATCTCTACAATAAATCAAAAATCATCCAGTTGTGGTAGTGACGCCTGTAATTCTGGCTACGCAGAAGGCTGAGGTGGAAGGATCGCTGGAGCCCAGTAGTTTGAGGCTGCGGTGCCGGGAGTGACCACTGCACTCCAGTCTGGGTGACAGAGTGAAAGTCCAACAAAAAACAAAACAAAACAAAAAAACAATATTGCATTATTTATATATGCCACATTTAAAAAATCTAGTCCTCTTTTGATAGACAGCATGGTTGCTTCCATGATCTTGTTATTGTGAACAATGCTACAATAGACATATGTGTGCTGGTATCTTTTTTATGGAATGAGTTGATTTTTTCATGGTATATTCCCAGTAGGGACATTGTGGAGTCTTATGGAATGTCGACTTTTAGAGCTTTTAGGAATCACCGCATTGATTTCCACAGAGGCGACACTGGTCTTACACTCCCACCAATAGTGTAGAAGTTTTCCCTTTTCACCATATCCTATCCAGCATCTGTTATTTTTTGAGTTATTGATAATGGCTATTCTAAGTGGAGTCAGGTGGTATCTCAGTGTAGTTTTAATTTGCATCTCCTTGATGAATAGTGAGTTTGAAGATTTCTTCACTTATCCATTGGCTGCTCATATGTCTTCTTT
>NW_007146961.1:11848-18609 GCF_000164805.1 Carlito syrichta
CTGTCTCCCTGCTCTCTTGATGGTTTCTTTGACTTTGCAGAAGCTTGTCAGTTTAATAAGGTCTCACTTGTCTATCTTATCTCTTATAACCTGTGCATTTCAGGTTTTGCTCAGAAATTGAATGACAGTTTTGATTTCCATAAGGGTGTGTCCTTCATTTTCTAAAGATCTTATGGTTTTAGGTTTTACATTTAGGTCTCTGATCCACTTAGAGTTAATTTTTGTGTATGAGGATAGATAGGAGTCTTGTTTGAATCTTCTGCATGTGGTCAGCCAGTTTTCCCAGCACCATTTTTTTTTTTTGAGTTGGAGTCTCACTCTGTCACCCAGACTGGAGTGTAGTGACCGCTCCCGGCCACCGCAGCCTCGCCAGCTGGGCCCCGGCAATCCTTCTGCCTCAGCCTTCCAAGTAGCCGGAATTACAGGCATGTGCTACCACGCCCGGCTGAATTTTTTTATTTATTGTAGAGATGAGGTCTCGCTGCCCAGGCGGGTCTCAAACCCGCGGGCTCAGGCAATCCACTCACCTCAGCCTCCCAAAGGCACGGGATTACAGGCTGAGCCACCGAGCCCATCTCCCAGCACCATTTATTGAATAGTTTCTATTTTTCCCAGTGGTGGGTGTTGGAGGCTTTGTCAAAGATGAGTGTGTTGAGAAATTGAGGTTTTGCTTCTGGAATCTCAATTCTATTCCATTGGTCTATATGCCTGCTCTTGTATCAATATCAAGCAGTTTTGATCATTGTAGCTTTATAGTAAAATTTAAAGTCTGGTATTGTGATACCTCCTCCTTTTTTTTTTTTTTTTCTGAGGATTGTTTGGGCTATTCTTGGTCTTTTGCGTTTTTATATAAATTCCTGTATTGTTTTTTCTAGATCTGAGAAGACTGTTGCTGGTAATTTGATGGGCATTTTATTAAATCTATAGATTGCATTAGGTAAGATGGACATCTTCACAGTGTTGATTATTCCAATCCATGAGCATGAGATATTTTTCCACTTGTTTGTGTGATCTTTGATTTCTTTGTGCAGGATTCTGTAGTTTTCATTGTAAAGGTCTTTCACATTTCTAGTTAGGAATATGGCAAGGTATTTCTCTTTTTGCGGCTATTGTGAATGAGATTGTGCTTTTTATTTGGATTTCTCTTTGATTATTATTGTTGTAAAGAAATATGATTGCCTTTTGCACATTTCTTTTATACCCTGGGACTTTGCCAAAGTCCTTTATCTGTGCAAGGAGGCTTTTGACTGATTCTCTTGGGCTTTCAAGGTACACAGTCATGTCGTCTGTGAAGAGATAAATTGACTTCCTCTTTTTTTTTATTTGGATACCAATGATCACTTTCTCTTTTCTGATTGCTCCAGGCAGGACTTCCAGTACTATATTGAACAGGAGGGGTGAGAGTGGGTATCCTTGTCTTGTTCCAACTTTCAGGGAAAGGGTTCCCAGTTTTGTCTGTTTAGGAGTATGCTGGCTGTGGGTTACTCATAGATGGCTTTTACTATTTTGAGGTATGTTTCATCTATGCCTACATATTCGAGGGTTTTTATAAAGAAGCGGTGCTGGCTTTTATCAAAATATTTTTCTGCATCTAATGATATAATCATGTCGTTTTGGCTTTGACGTCTGTTGATGTATTTAATTACATTTATGCTCTTGTGAATGTTGAACTAGCCTTGCCCTGTGGGGATGAAGCCTACTTGATCATGATCGATGATTTTTGAGATGGGTTGTTGAATACGGTTTGCTAGGATCTTGTTGAGAATTTTAGCATCTATGTTCATCAAAGATATTGGCCTGTAGTACTTTCTCTTTGTTGGATTTTGTTTTTTTGAGTTGGAGTCTCACTCTTTTTCATACTGGAGTGCAGTGGCCACTCCCGGCCACCACAGTCTCGACCTGTTAGGCTCTGGTGATCCTTCCACCTCATACTTCCAAGTAGCTGGAATTACAGGAGTGCACTACCACGCCTGGCTAATTTTTGATTTATTGTAGAGATGAGGTCTTGTCACGTTGCCCAGGCGGGTCTCGAACCTGCGGGCTCAGGCTATCCAATCACCTCAGCTTCCCAAATTGCAGGATTACAGACTGAGCCACCAAGCCCGGCTCTTTGTTGGATCTTTACCTGGCTTGGGTATCAATGTGATGTTAGCTTCATAAAATAATTTGGGGAGCGTTGCATCTTTCTTGGTCTCCGGGAATACATTCAGTAAGACTTATATCAGCTCCTCTTTAAATTTTTACAGAATTCTGCTGGAAAGACATCTGGTCCAGGATTATATTTTTAAGGTAGTTTTCTTATTACATAGTCAATTTCCTTGATTGTTATTGGTCTACTTATGGTCTCAATTTATTCTTGTTTCAACCTAGGCAGGTTGTGTGATGTCAGAGAGTCCACCATTTCCTTAAAGTTTTCAAGTTTGTTTCCGTACAAGTGTACGTAGTAGTCTCTAATGATCTTTTATATTTGTTCAGGTCAGATGTGACTTCATCTTTTGTGTTGCTGATTGTGTTTATTTGCATTTTTTCTCCTCAATCTAGCTCTGGTGTCATCAGTCTTGTTTATCAGTCTAGCTAGGGTATCATCAATCTTGTTTATCAGTCTAGCTAGAGTATCATCAATCATGTTTATCCTTTCAAAGAACCATATTTTTGTTTTATTTATTTTTTGTATTATCTTTTTGTCTTCTATGTCTCAGATTTGGGCTTTTATTCTGGTGATCTGGATTCTTCTGCTGAAATTTTGGATTTGGTTGTTCTACTTTTCCAGCTTCCTTAGGTGACTTGTTGGCCTGTTAATTTGAGATTCTTCCACTTTCTTCATGTGTGTTTGTAGAGATATGAATTCCCCTCTTACTACAGCTTTTATGGCACCCCATTTATTTTGGTAAGATGTTTCTTCATTTTCATTTGTTTTCACGTATCTTTTCATCTCTGTTTTGATTTCATTATTGGCTCATGGTATTTAGTGTTTAGCATCATGGTATTTAGTGTCCATGTCTTTGTGTGTCTTGGGGGAACCTTGTTGGTGTTGATGTTTATTTTTATTCCACTGTGATGCGAGAAGGTACATCATAAAATTTCGATTGTTTGAAATTTTTTTATGCTTGATGTATGGCCAAGTATGTGGTTGATCTTAGAGTATGCTCCATGTGGTAACAAGTAGAATGCATATTCTGTGTTCATTGGGTGGAGTGTTCTGTAGGTATCAATTAAGTCCATTTGGTCAAGAGTCACATGGAGGATCTGGATCTCATTGCAGATTTTTTGTCACAGCTTCCCCTTTATTAAATCTCAAAACTGATTTGTGTAGGGTTGTGAGTGTAGGGTTGTGAGTGGGGTATTAAAATCCCCAGTTATGATAGTGTTAGAGTCAATATCTTTTTTGAGTTTACCTAAAAGCTTCTTTATGAAAGTTGGTGCTCCTATATTGGGTGCATATATGTTTAGGATAGATATTTCCTGTTGATGGAGTGAACCTTTTATCATTATGTAGTGGCCCTTCTGTATCTTTTTAAATTTTTGATAACTTAAAGGATATTTTGTCTGAGAGTAAGATTGTAATTTCTCCTTTCTTTTGTGTTCCGTTCGCCTGAAAATTTGTTTTCCATCTTCTTTCTTTGAGCTTATGTGTGTCCTTTCCAGTGAGATGAATCTCTTGAAGGCAATATATTATTGCCCGGTGATATTTTATTCATTTTGCCATTATATGGCTTTCCAGTGGTGCATTTGGTCCATTCACATTCAGGCTAATTATGGAAATGTGAGAGTTGATCCCTATCACAGCGTTCTTATAGAGTTGTTGTTGCACCTGTTTGTTTGTTGTCTTTCTTTTGGTTTTGGGATCGGTTCGTGTTTTTTAAATCTTTTTTTATGTACTCTTTTGAAGAATGTTGTTCTTTTTCCCTTTCCTCTGTGTAATGCTTTCTTAAGTGTTTCTTGTAGAAGTGATCTGGTGGCAGTGTAAGTTCTTAGGGATTGAATATCTGGTAAATATGTTCACTTTCCCTCACTGATGAAGCTTAGCTTGGCTGGCTAGGTTATTCCTGGTTGAAATTTAACTTTTGGAACTTTGAAGATAGGGCTCCAAGGTCTCCTAGCCTGACAGTTTCTGGAGATAAATCTGCTGCTATTCTAATTGGTCTTCCATGGTAGGTGATCTGACCTTTTTCTCTTGCTGCCTTTAGGATTTTTTCTTTTATACCTGCTTTGATTCGGTGAATTAACATGTTTCTGGGAGTTGGTATTCTCATTTGTTGTCTTGCAGGGTTTCTCTCATCTCTTTGGTTTGAATTTTCACATCACTGATGAGATGAGGGAAGTTTCCTTCAATAATCTCATGGAATGTTTGTTCCAGAGTGGACTCTGTCGCTCTTTCTGCCTCAGAAAATCCAATTGCTCTTAGGTCAAGTCTCCTGATGTAATCGCTCATCTCTTGAATATTTTTGACAATTTGGGTTAGTTCTATATTTTTGTCCTCATGGTATGAGATTATTCTGCTTGGCTAATTTTGCTTTTCATGCTTATCAGTATGGTATTTAATTCATTCACAGTATTCTTTACTATTGTTATCTCCGTTATCAACTCCTTCCTAGTTCCCTCTTGTCTCTCCTCAATTCTTTTTAATCTCCCTATTAATATCTTGATATTTGGGTTTGTAGTTTGAAACCCGTCGTAGTTTGAAACCCATCAGTCTCAGTGCTCCTCATTTTTTGTATTCTGAAGTCAGTTTTCTCACTGTGTGACCTCTCAGTTGTCTGGGAGTGTTCTTTTTTTTTCTTCATTTGTGTAGATTTTTCTCTCCCTGCTTCCCTCCCCTTCTTTAATTCTGTTTTTCAGGGAATGTAGTGCTGCTTTTAGTTCTTTTTGTGCAATCTCCTGTTCTTCCTTATGAGTGTCCTCTGCCTTTGCTCACTTTTGAGGCTATACTGTGGGTTGGGGCTGTACTTTTTCAGTTTTGAGATTTAATAAAGGGGAAGTTGTGATTCAGTATATATCTGTAGATTCCAGTGTCTACCAACAGGTGTATGGGCAAACTGGGACCCATTTCCCGCTTCTTTACAATCTTTTCATGCAATGGGGTTCAGGTTTGCTCCCTGGAACCAAAGTAGGTAAGAAAAAGGAAAATAATAGAAGTGGCGTCAAGAGGAAGTTGGAGAGAGAGAAGAGTAAGAGTGAAAACCGACATACATACAACTAATGAATGAAAAGAGACATAAAGTCAGAAAACAGTAAAAACAAACAAACAAACAAGATTCCCTAAAGCATTCCAGTAATTACACACAGACAGTTCAATAAAATCATGACTCTTGATGTGCTTTTCCCCAACACAAACAAATAGTTTAACTCAAAAAGCAAACAAAAGTGAGCAAAGCAAGCAGTTAAAACAATGAAATCAAAAATCAAAATAAGAAACCAGACTAGCTCTGGAGTCTTTCCTTAGTGCATACACTCTCTTCAGCTCTGACATCTAGCCTCTCCCTTTTGTTCTCATTGTAGGGAGATAAATTTACTCATAGCTTGGGTTAGTTCCCTTGGCCTGCTGCCTGAGAGGTCTGTCACAGGGCTGAATTGTCTGTGACTGATTAAGCATAACGGAGGGCGTTCTGTCTCCTGTTTGGTGAGGTTATTTTAGAAACCAAGGTGGAGGCTGCTTATAGATGGGTGAGGCAATGCAAATCTCTGCCTGAAAAATGGATGTGGTGTGTGACTCCTCTTTCGCTGATCCTTTCTCTCTACCTGTCCTTTCTCTCCACTCATCCATGTTCATGGATGATCCACTATGATGAGCTATGGTGGTGTGTATCTGGCATCAGGGACTGGGAATCAGTGATATAGCTGGCACTGCATTTGGTGTGCAACCAGGAGTTTGGGGTAGAGGAGGAAGTCTGGAATTCCCTAAGCCAGAGCTGAGAGTGGCTGTTCAGCACCTCCTTAATATGTACTATTCCCTTACATAACCATGGGATCTTAGCTCCCAAGTTGGAGTTTAGGTAGAGCTGGGTATGTGAGTCACTGCAGGTCTCTGCCTGGTCACAGGGCTCCTACTGTTCTCTGGTCCTGTTGTGGTCGGGGGCAAGCTGGGAGAAGTGGAGTGTGAGACTGCTGGATGCCTCAGCCAGTGGAGACCAGAACTCCAAAGGGTGGGTGGCAGGCAGTGGCAGCAGCTTTGGGCCCCACGCTGGGGACTTCAGCCAGGAATGGAGCTGGTATCTCTGAATGATGAGTTCCTTGTAGATCCAGGATGTTAACCTTTGTCAGACCTGGAGTGGGCAAATACTTTTTCCCAGTCTGTAGGCTGTCTCCCTGCTCTCTTGATGGTTTCTTTGGCTTTGCAGAAGCTTTTCAGTTTAATAAGGTCCCACTAGTCTGTCTTCTCTCTTATGACCTGTGTGTTTTGGGTTTTGTTCAGGAATTGGATGCCAGTTCCGATTTCCATGAGGATATTTCCTTTATTTTCTAAGGTTCTTACGGTTTGAGGTTTTACATTAAGGTCTCTAATCCATTTGGAGTTAACCTTTGTGCATGGGGATAGATAGGGGCCCTGTTTCAATCCTCTGCATGTTGTCAGCCAGTTTTCCCAGCACCATTTACTGAATAGGTTCTCGTCTCCCCAGTGGTAGGTGGTGGGGGCTTTGTTGAAGATGACTTGGTTGAGAAATTGAGGTTTTGCTTCTGGAATCTCAATTCTATTCCATTGTTCTATATGGCTGTTCCTATACCAATACCAAGCTGTTTTGATGATTGTAGCTTTATAGTAA